>NC_056744.1:832495956-832705956 GCF_019279795.1 Protopterus annectens
AAGTGGCAATTTTATTTTCGTAACTAGCTTTGGTGGATTTTATGAGGGATCTCAGCTTCTTACTGAGGCTGACCACAGAGTTCCTCCAATCATGGGATTTTACTCTTTTTTGCAAGTTTCTTTCTTCTTTGTAGAGTTTGTTTATAGAGACCACCAGATTAGCTTCCGTTTTTTTGGAGGATAGCATATTGGTTCTGTTAGGGATTGCACGATCCATGCACTCATGTAAGTACTTATAAAGTGCATTTCTATAGGATGCAGCAGTTGTACATCTATTGTCTGTCAGCATGGGTGTCGTGAAGTTTGCCACTTCTGTCTTCATAAGCGTGAAGTTGGCTTTGGAGAATTTTTTTACGGTGGTTCCCCTAATGGGGTTGGGGGTAGGATGTGGATGTCTAGGGTGATTAGCTTGTGGTTGGAACTGACCAACAAGGAACTGACCACTGGTGTGGAACACCAGTTACCCATGTTGGTAAAGACCAGGTCTAGGATATTGCTGCCCTTGGTGGGGGTGTGGATAAGTTGATCCAAGGCATTGGAATTGATGAATTCCAGAAAACGTTGAGCACAAGAGTTGGTACATGAGTAGTTTTCCCAGTTAATGGTGGGTAGTTGAAATCGCCCATTATTAGGGTGTTAGGTTGTACCCTAATATTTTCCAGTGTATCAAGAAATGAGGAGTGGGTGTCATGGGGCATGGTGTGGGATCTGTAGCAAGCTACAATTTGGATTGTGGTCTTGCCCAGAGTTAGTTGCACTTGGATAATCTCAGATGCATTATGCTGAGCAACTAGCCTGGAGGTGTGGATATCCTTAATGAATATGGACATGCCTCCGCCTTTAGTGTTTCGATCCAGGTTAGGTGGCCGAAAGGTGTGGTATGAATTAAAGCCTGGTAATGCAGGGGTGCCCTCTGGAGCCTTGTGTGCCGATTGGGAAGAGAAGGGTGAAGGCTGCCAGCCTAGTCAAACAGAATTTGATACATAATTCTATCACCTGTATAAATAAATGTAAAATACAGGCTTGTGTTTTTAAATGTAAAAAAACACTGTAAAATGTGAACTTCAAGATTGTTGCAACATTGCCATCTGCTGTGTAAGGAAAACCAAGCCAAGTATTTCAAATGTGTCTTTTTAAGTTGAAAAGATCTTATAAATCTCTTTAATGTTTTACAATTCGGTTCTAGTGTGCCTGGATGAAGGCTTCATGCCCATTGTTTTAAGGCTAAAGTTTATGACCAGAATTTAGATGTAGAAGGTGCTTTATTGCTCTAGTTTCTGTTAGAACATACATGTGAAATGTCTTCTATTGTTGTAAGTTTCTGTGCAGGTGTTAGATTGGTAAATAATGCAGCTTGCTTGCCTGGGAAAACCTAAGTGTCAAAAATGATGTAATTTGGGGAGGGACCCAGCAAACATATTTGTTAGCAATGTTTAACTATTATTTCTCACGAGAGAAGGGGAGCATTTTGATCTTGATATCCAACTTAACAGCACCCTGCCTTGTGCACACATGTAAGTTTTAGCACTGTGATTTCTTGTAGGAATAGTTAAAGCTAGTAAAGATTAATTAGGTATTTTTCTTTGAAATCAGACCTGTCCTACTGTATTATTTTAAGTTTCTGTGTGATCTCTGAACTCTTAGATATCTCTGTGGAGTAGTAGTTTTATCTTGTGTTTTAATTATTTATTATTAAATAATTTTAAAACCTTCTACCTGTGGCTGATTTGTGTAGAGATAAGCTCTAGAGAACATTGCACATTTACAGAGGTTATTGTAATAGGCCACTCTAAAGTAAGCCTTGACTATTAGTCATACTACCATTGGATATTAATATTTCACAGTAATAACTGGACACCCTTTTAAGGGCCTTTTAGTAGCTGATATTATTAAATGGATGGTGGCAGTAATTACTACCGTATAGTCTGGGTAAAGGGGCACAGTTGGAGAATCTGTGTCAGCCTTTCCCAGGAGTGTCTGTGAAGTTATATAAATACTTATCTCAAAGTGTGTTTGTGTTGTGTAAGCTACTTGGCAGGTACATGAAGCACTGGTTGGACAGAGAGGGTACTGGAGGTTTTAGCTTGCCCAGTTAGGCTGAGACCTGGACCCTATAGCTGTGCCAGTGGGAAGACTTATTGGGGACCTGGTGAGCAAGGAAGCAACCAGCCCCAGACTGACTGTGATCTCTGTGTGCACTTAAGGGAAATTGTACTTTACTGTGTGTATTAGTTGTCCTTTTCTCTTCTAGGAGATGACCTCCCTGGTGTTAGTGGTGAGGATTGAAGCTCCTTGAATGCTGGGTCAGGGCACGGTCGTTACACCTTGAATCAGGTCTCTGTCACTGCAAAGATGTTGATGTTCTCCATTTTAAGGAGTGCCTCGAGTGAGTGCATTTCGAGATTTAGACTACTAGTATTAAGTAGCATTACCCTCAGATTTTGCTTGCTTGTACCTGTTACGGTGGTGAATTTGTCATTTTTACCTTGTCTAAAAAACGCACTATACGGGTGGCAAGAGCCTTAGCCAGTATCTGGAATTCCAAGGGCTAGAGGTGCAGGCCATTTCTGGCAAAGCATCGTGGTGTGTCGATCATGTCATCCCAGGCAGATACTGGATCCCCTTAGAATGATACAAGAAGCTTAGCCAATTGTTGAAGTCAATCATTTTGTCCTTGTACCGTGGTATCACTATGGGTGATGGCAGGATGCTACTCAGGGCTAGGGTCATATCTGCCTGGGTTAGAAGATCGGACAGCTCCTCCATGTCTCATTTTATTTAGTACAAGGAGGTACGTCTCAGGTCATTCGCACCAATATGGACAATGACAGAGTCATATTTGTACTTGTTGTGGAGTGACCAGAGTGTGTGCATTATGTGGCGGATCCTGGCACCTGACAGGCAGCTGACAGTAACTTTCTCCTAGTTTAGCCTGGTGAGTGGAACATCAGTGTGCCTGACTACAGAATCACCTATGACTAGAGTGTTGGGTACGTTGTTATGCCTTATGGGCTGTGGTTGAGTGGCACACTGAGTTTCTAGGCTGTGTGTCATTTGGGTTGTGTTGGGGGTGGATGTTGCTTGCGTTTCTGCTTTGGAGGTCCCTGTTGCTTGGGCAGATTTTTATTGAGAGCCTCCGCGATTGTAGGCGTGTGTTTTGTGTTTCTATGTGTGTGTTTTGGTGGTGTAGGTTTTGAGGGACTATGTGATGAGTGTGGTGTGGGGCAAGTGTTTACTTTCTCCTCTTGACTGTCTAGTCCAGTCTTGGGTGAAGAGAGCTTTGCTTCCAGTTTGGCAATATAAGTGCATCTCTCACAGGTTGTAGTGTTGTGTGGTAGGAGGAGAGGGTTGTCTGTGTACAATTGCTGCATTGCCCCAAGATGCCCAGATTCATCAGGTAGACAGGAGAAAACACTGGGAGCTGACCCTTAGACATGCCTGGATAGGTGCTTATTTATTAAGTACTAAAACTGTTTTCCTCTAAACAATATATGTATATGTGTGTGTACATATATATATATATATATCACACACACAAAAGTATAAAAATTATATATATATATATATATATATATATATATATATATATATATATATATATATATATACATATACACACTGCCATTTTGGTTTGATGATGTGCAGTAAATCTATCAGTAATGGGTCTGAGGATGCCTTGTACACCAGACACTGGTCACAGTTTAGCAGTCTGTAGGATACCGAGATTAGTGACAGGCCTTTGAGTCGGTCCTTGTAAGATATGTTGTTTTGGCCTTGCATCCTTTTTAGTAAAGTATTTCTGTGGATGTTCCA
This sequence comes from Protopterus annectens, assembly GCF_019279795.1. Taxonomy (NCBI): domain Eukaryota; kingdom Metazoa; phylum Chordata; order Ceratodontiformes; family Protopteridae; genus Protopterus; species Protopterus annectens. The sequence goes on from NC_056744.1 coordinate 832,499,770, forward strand.
GTTGTTACATGTGTCTGGACAGGTACATGCCAGTGGGAGTAATTAGTTTCAGATCATGGCTTTGGCAGCAGTTATTTATTTGTTACAGACCTTACCACAAGATGGCAAAGTCATTTGGGGATTCATTGACTGCTCCTGGCTTGCAGTCATCTGCAAACTTAGCCAGAGCCTTTTGATATTTGCTTTTACTCAGAAAAGGAGATGCTAAACAGGAGAGGTATCAGCACAGAACCCTGGGGGGCTCCACTGATGACTGGGCTCTTGAGAAGGTAACTTCCTTATTTTGATTTCCAGCATCCTATCTGTGAGCCAGTTGGCAATCCAGCAGGTGTCATAGGGGTGTATTTCAAAGTTATTCAGCGTTTCTACTATGCCTTAGTGGGAAATTGTGTCTAAAGCTTTGGCAAGGTCAAGGTATGCAGTGTGCAACTTTTTGCCTTTATCCATTGATTTGGTGACCTTTTCATAAAAATCTGCCAGGTTGAGTAAGCATGACCTACTTTTAACAAATCCAAACTGATTTTATATATATATATATATATATATATATATATATATATATATATATATATATATTGGCCCTGTGCTGGAATCTAATGTTTGTGCTTGAACTACATACATATATACACACACACACATATATATATATATATGTATATATACACACACACACACATATGGGTACACGTACGTACACACACACACACACACACACACACACACACACACACACACACACATATAAGTGGGTGTACTTCAGATAATCAGATGTTCACTTTCATGAATCACTGTTCGCTAGGACGAAAAGAGTGTATTTTCAATTAAGCAAGTGGAAAAATCAGCAAAGTTTTACACACGGAATGGAGGCAGTTGGCCAACATCAGGAAATTTGCCATTTTCCCAACTGTAGTGCAATTTTGGAGTAGTGTTATATAAAATAGATAGTTAGGGGTGTCGGGGGTGTGTGAAGGTTGAATGTTGGCCAACTGCTTTTATTCCCAGTGTACAAATCCGCTGATGTGAGCATGCGCTTAACTGAATGTTTTGGTCTTGATGAAGACAGTTTTGTGTAAGTGAGCATTCGATTACCTTGGCATAGATCCGCGTGTGGAGATATATATATATATATATATATATATGTAACTGGACTCCCCTAAAATACCTACCCCTAGACAAAGCAGTAGATTACTTTAATACAACCTCTCTCTCAATCCTATAACTATGTCAAGAATCTAAATGGCAATGCTCAGATCTGCTCTGAGCTAAAACAGAATGGCATTAAATATACTGATCCAAAGGATATTGCCAATATCCTGGCAGATCGATTCAGTGCCAACTTCACCCCCTCTCACCCCCTAAATGGCCCATCTCAATACCGGAAGATTGCCAAATTCCAGTAATAACGGTCACACAGGTACAAAACGCACTCTCTAAAGCCAAGAATACAGCATCCATGGGACCAGATCACATCCCGGGCTGTGTACTACATGAACTACAATATGAACTGGCACCTCACCCAAGTGTCATGTTTAATCATAGCCTCACCTCAGGTTTCATGCCCACTGAGTGGTGCAGAGCTACAGTTATCCCAATCCACAAGGGGGGATCCACCCTGGATCCCGGAAACTACCGTCCCATCAGTCTGACAAGCCTTATCTGCAAGGCCATGGAGCGTATTATCATGGAACTTAAAAACAACCTTCAAACACTGGACCCCACCCAGTTTGGGTTTGTGAAGGGCTGATCTTGTCTCCTGAACCTGACTGACTTCTTTGAATCAGTCTCCAGAGCCATGGACAAGGGTAAGGTGGTCCACACAGCCTATCTAGACCTTGCCAAGGCCTTTGATACCATCCCCCACTCTGGAATCATAGATAAACTTACTAAGTTGGGCATTAATCCCTATGTCACCCAATGGGTTGCTAAATGGCTTACTGATAGAACCCACAGTAGCCGACTCCAAATCCAGCTCCAGACAAGTGACAAGTGGAGTACCTCAGGGTTCAGTCCTGGGGCCGCTCTTGTTTGGCATCTACTTCTCTGAAGTACAGGTCAACACTAAGGGACTCTGGCTAACAAAGTTTGCAGATGACTGCAAACTGGGAGCCATTATTGAATCCCCAAATGATGTGGATACTCTACAAAAGGGCCTTACAGAAACAGATGCTTGGTGCCAGAGCCATGGGCTCAAGCTCAATGCCAAGAAATGTATTGTTATCCCCTTTGGGAAAAAAACATGTATCCATGAATTACCATATAGGTGGCAGTACACTAAACACAGAAAGTGTGATAAGAGACTTAGGGACACAGGTGGACAGTGGTCTCACCTTCAATAACCACATCGCCACAACAGTCAGGAAATCCTTCTATGTGGCACACCTCATCATGAAGGGCTTTTCATCCAGAAAAAGGAGGTCATTGTCCCACTGTACTCATCCCTCATTAGACCCATTATAGAATACAACGCCCCATTTGGTATGTACCTCTCAAGACATCTGCAACAACTGGAAAGGCCTCAGAAATACCTCACTAAAAGAATCACAGGCCTAAACAGATGCCCTACGCTGACCGCCTTAAAAAACTCCAGCTATACTCTGTCGCATATCGTCTACTCAGAGGCGATCTCTGCTTAACATACAAGGCCATGTCAAACCCAGAGCTGCTGGACATGCTACACTTAAAGAAATCCCAATCACTCAGAGCTACACGCTCCAGGGATCTAAACCTTGTCATCACAATAAACAAAACATGCTGGAGGGATAAGTTCCTGACCCAGAGACTCCCCAGACTCTGGAATAGATTGCCCATACATGTCAAGCAGAGTGCCTCTTTGGACCTCTTCAAGAGGAACCTTGACGATTGGATGGGAGAAAGGAAATTCACCCCAGGGATCACGTCAGTCGCCCTGCTAGACAGGGGTCCAGGAAAGTAAATAATGTGGGAAGAAATAGCCAGGGAATTGTTATGGCTAGGCTTGTGAACCTATGAACCTATGAGTTGAGACCAACTACGCCCCTTGGTTAACAAAAGAAACTAAATCCATAATGAAGGACAGAGACAGAGGCTGAGCTCAATATCATAAACGTAAAACCACTACCTCAAAACAAAACTACTTAGCTCTACGAAACAAGTCCAAACAATAAAACTCGATAAAACCAATTACTACAAAACCTTACAAGAGAAGAACACTCACAACCCTCAGAAATTCTGGGCCTCAGTAACTAAATTACTGCATCCAGGTAAAACCGGCACTCCCACACCCATAGTTCCAACCAACAAAGAAAGCACCCCTACACAATTCAACTAATTCTTTACGGAAACAGTCCTAGCTCTAACACCCTAAATAACACCACTAGCCCTACACCTTCGCCAACCCTTACTAACCCGACCACACAACAGACTCCCTCTAGCTTTTCCTGGTCTCCAGCACCTACCCAACTTATTACTAAACTCCTCAAAATGCTAAAACCTACCACACTATCTGCTGACAAACTTCTCGCTGATTTCCTTCAACTAACAGCTGAAACTATATCCTACCCAGTGTCTATACTTATAAATAGATCCATAGGTTCATAGTTTCATACTAGGCTATCTGCCCTAGGGCATTTATAAGCCTAGTCAGAGTATGTTTGGCTTTCGCCACCCATTTTAAATGAATTTTGCTATGCCCTTTTTCGAGGTTAGTATACTGTGCCTCTGTCTAACAGTGACACAGAAGTGATACCCGGGGTAAACCTATGATCTCCCATCCACTCATCAAGATTCCTCTTGAAGAGAGTCAATGAGGGACTCTGCCTAACCTGGACTGGGATTTTATTCCAGAGTGAAGGGAGCCTCTGGGTTATGAATCTGTCCCTCCAGCATGTCCTATTTATTTCTGTGCCGAGGTTCAAGTCTCTCGAGCGCGTAGCTCAATGGAATTTGGATTTTCTGAGGTGCAGCATGTCCATTAATTCCAGGTTGGACATGGCTTTATACGTCAGGCACAGATCACCTCTGAGAAGGTGGTATGCCACTGAGTAGAGCTTTAGTTTCTTTAACCGGGCAGCATATGGCATCTGTTTGAGCCCTTTGATCTTCTTGGTGAGGTACTTTTGAGGTCTTTCCAGTTGCTGCAGGTGTCTGGTAAGGTACATCCCAAAAGGGGCATTGTACTCAATTATGGGCCTGATGAGGGATGAGTAAAGAGGCACGATGACCTCCCCTGATCTAGATGTGAATCCCTTCATGATTAGGTGGGTTATATAAAATGTTTTTCTAACCACTTTGGCCACGTGGTTTTCAAATGAGAGATTGCTATCAACTTGGGTCCCCAGGTCCCTAATTACTTCTTCTGTACTTAATGGATTACCACCTATGTGGTAATTTGTGGGCACTTTGTTTTTGCCAAAGGGGATGACTATACACTTTTTGGCATTTAGCTTGAGGCCATGGCTCTGGCACCAGTTGTCTGTTTCTATGAGGCCCTTTTGGAGGATGCTTGTGTCGGCTGGAGAGTCGATTATGGCGCCTAGTTTACAGTCATCTGCGAACTTGGTCAGCCACAGTCCTTCCGTGTTGGCCTGTACCTCCGAGAAATATATACCGAACAAGAGAGGTCCCAGGACTGAGCCTTGTGGGACGCCACTTGTAACTGGTTTGGAATCTGACATGGCTCCAGTAATTCTAACCATGTGGGTTCTGTCCTTGAGCCAGTTTGCAACCCATCTAGTGACATAGGGGTTTATATTTAAGCTGGTGAGCTTATCTATAATGCCCGAATGGGGTATTGTATCGAAGGCTTTTGCGAGGTCCAGGTAGGCTGTGTGGACCACCTTCCCCTCGTCAATGGCCTTGGTGACTGTTTCAAAGAAATCGACCAGGTTTAAGAGGCAGGATCTGCCCTTAACAAAGCCGAACTGGGTAGGATCCAGTGTCTGTAGGTCCCCAATATCTTTATTTATGAGGTCCATGATTATCCTTTCCATAGCTTTGCAGACCAAGCTAGTCAGGCTTATGGGGCGATAGTTTCCAGGATCCGTTGAGGCACCACCTTTGTGGAGAGGGACCACTGCTGCTGTACGCCACTCTTTGGGTACATATCCTGTAGTAAGGCTGAGACTGAACAGTAGTTTTATGTTTGGGTTTAGCTCTTCTTGGAGTTCATGTAGGATGCAGCCCCGGACACCGTCTGGTCCCATTGATGCTGTGTTTTTTGCTTTGGAGAGGGTGGCTCTTACCTTTAAATCTGAGATGTCAGGGGGGCAGCACTCTGCTGGGATAGATATTTGTCCTTTTGGTGGGGAGGGGGGGGGGAGTTTGCACTGAACCTGTCAGCTAGAATGTTGGCAATGGCTGTGGGTTCGGTGTATTTTTTGTCATTTTGGACTAATTCTGAGCATATCGGGGAATTCCCACCCAGGTTCCTAACATAACTAAAGAAAGCCTTGTGATTATCCTTAGTGTCCTGTGCAATTTTTCTCTCGAAGCTGGCCTTAGACGATTTTATGAGTGCCCGTAGTTTTTTGCTAATGCTGATCAGAGATGCCTTCCCTTTTTGGGATTTTGGTCTATCATGTAGTAGCTTCCTCCTATTGTATAGTTTGTTTATGGCTGGGGTCCACCAGACAGGACGCCTGCCTTTGGAGGATTGGGTCTTGGTTTTATTTGGGATTGCATGATCCATGCATTCCTGAAGGTGTTCATAGAATGCGTTTATAAAGGATTCTGAGGTCTGGGCTGTATTTTCCACAGGCCCGGGGGCTTTGAAGGATTCCAGCTTGGTTTTGAGGAGTGTGAAATTTGCTTTAGAGAAGTTTTTCACTGTGGCTTTCTGGGCATGGGGTGGGGTCGAGATGTGAATATCCAGTGAGATTAGTTTATGGTCTGATCTTACCAGAAAGGGATACACTTCTGGTCTGGAGCATAGAGCCCCCATGTTGGTGATGATCAGGTCCAGTATGTTTTCCCCACTTGTGGGAGTGGTAACAAGTTGTTCCATAGCATCTGAGTTTATAAATTCTAGGAACCTTTGGGCTAGGGTGTTGGAGCTACAGTAATGCGCCCAGTCTATGTTTGGGTAGTTGAAGTCGCCCAATATAATGGTGTTTGGAGATACCTTCATATTTTCCAGTGTTCTCAGGAAGGCCGAGTGGGGTTCCTGGGTTTGAGATGGTGGTCTGTAGCAGGCTATAAACTGGAAGGCAGTTTTACCCACTGTTAGTTGCACATGGATAGTCTCTGATGCTTCGTGCTGTGCCACCAACCTGGAGGTGTGGGTATCTTTGACGAATATTGATACTCCCCCTCCTTTTGTGGTTTGGTCCAAGTTTTGGGGCCGAAAAGCATGGGATGAGGTATAACCTGGCAGTGCTGGGGTGCTCTTGGGAGCCTTGAACCAGGTTTCTGTTACTGCACATCGATGTTCTCCATGCTAAGGAGAGTTTCGAGTGTGTGCATCTTGAGGTTTAGACTTCTGGCGTCGAGTAGCATTACTCTTAGTTTCTTATCCCTTGTGATACCTATGGAGGTTGGTTTGTCTTTTGAGCCTTGCCTAAAAAAGGCACTCTGGGGGTGGCAAGAGCCTTTGCCAATATCCGAAAGCCCAGGGATGACAGGTGCAAGCCGTCCCTAGCGAAGCATCGTGGCTTGTCGAGCATGTCATCCCAGGCTGACAGGCATTGGATCCCCTTAGAATGACACCAATACTTAAGCCAATTGTTGAAATTGATCATCTTGTCTTCATATTGTGGCATCATTCTTGGTCCATAGCGGAATGCAAAGTTCCTAACTTGTGGAAAATATGTCATATTATTCCACTCCACAAAGGCAGCAACTCCCTTAACCTCACCAACTACCACCCAATTGCAATTTTATCTCCTTTATCAAAAATATTAGAAAGAGTAGTACAGTCACAACTAATGTAATATCTCCTACAAAATAACCTTATATCTACATCTCAGCATTGCTTTTGACTCTCCCATAGTACCACCACTGCTGTACTCTCATATACCAACGTAGTCAACACCCATAGAAACAATGGACTTTTCGTTTCCTCTGTATTCTTATCTAAAGCCTTTGATATGCTCAACCGCAGTCTTCTTCTCAAAATTCTATCTACCCTTAACATTAACTCCCTCACTATATCATGGTTTCAACAGCTATTTATCAGGCCGCCAATATGCAGTTCTTTGGCAGGACCAGCTATCCTCCTTTAAACCTGTATCCATAGGGGTCCCTCAAGCTTCCATACTTGGTTCTTTACTTCCATATTTACAAATCGGATAGCTGCCACCTCTCCCTCTATAGTGCAATATGCAGACGACACCACAATCATATGTGCCACCCCAACCTTAAGCAAACTTCAAACAATACCACAGCACAACTTTACTCTGGCTGAATCATGGTTTTCAAGCATTAAACTTATACACAATCCCAAAAAAACAAAACTACTACTACTCTTCAGTCCTGGTAGAGCTCCTGCACTAAATAATGATTTCACCATAAACTCCAAAGACAATACCTCAATCACCCCAACAACTGACACTAAACTCCTAGGAGTAATAACTGATAACAATCAAAAGTTTGACATACACCTAGCCCAAACAATCAAAAAAGTAAACAAAAAGCTTGGTCTACTGTAGCGCAACAAGCAATTCATGACCAATTATACCAAAGCCACTATTGCTAGAACACACCTATTATCCACCCTACTATATGCCTCCCCAATCCTGGCTAATCTTTGCCACAGTGAACCAAACAAAATGACATCTTGCTATAACATGATTGCAGGTTTGCTACAGGTGCCTCTAGTAGATCCCATCACTGCCTTTCCCTGAAACAGCTCAACTGGCTTGAGTTGCCCCAACTACTTCTTGCTACTCAACTCTCCACAGCCCACAGACTGTACTACCTCTCTGACAAAACTCCTGCTCTACAAGAGCTAATACAACACTACACCACCACCCGAACCTTAAGATCAACAGACCAAAATCTCATAAATGTCATCAAACATAAGATTGAAGCAGGAAAAACTCTTTTTGGCTGTACTATAGTAAAAATCCGGAACTCGCTCCCAAATCATGCAATATCTACAAGCTCTGCTTCACTATTTAAGAAACTACTCAAAACCCACTATAGTAACAATTGGCTGTGCACATGTGACTCCCCAGGCTAAGCCACTACAATGCAGTTTTGCAACGATTCCGCCAAAGATCATCTATAAGTTTCAAACCTCTAAATAACTATTCTTACTATAAATTTCTAACCTCTGAATACTTACTCTTACCAAACAATGTTCTATTTTGATACAAACTGTGTGTAGAAATGTTGGTTTTATTCTGATGCTACTGATTTTTTATGTCAATGCAGAAATGTTAAATATGTTTTTTAAATGTTTAATTGCATGCCCTAAGAACATAGTTATGTATTTTACAACATGTTAATATAACATTGTATTAAGTGGAGCTTTTCTCCCTGGGCCACTGCTGAAAATGGACTTGTGTCTAGATGGATTTGTCTGGTCATTAAATGTAAAACAAAATAATAATATATATATATATATATATATATATATATATATATATATATATATATATATATATATATGTGTGTGTATGCATATATATATATGTGTGTGTGTGTATGTATGTACGTATGTGTATATATATATGTGTGTGTGTTGTGTATTTTTATATATATGTAATATAGTTATATAGTTGTGTGTACACATTTTTATACTTTTGTGTGTGTGTATGTATGTATGTATGTATGTATGTGTATATAAATAAATATATATATATATATATATATATATATATATATATATATATATATATATATATAAATAACACATATACATATATTGTCTAGAAGAAAACAGTTTTAGTACTTAATAAATAAGCACCTATCCAGGCATGTCTAAGGGTCAGCTCCCGGTGTTTTCTCCTGTCTACCTAATGAATCTGGGCATCTTGGGGCAATGCAGCAATTGTACACAGACAACCCTCTCCTCCTACCACACAACACTACAACCTGTGAGATGCACTTATATTGCCAAACTGGAAGCAAAGCTCTCTTCACCCAAGACTGGACTAGACAGTCATGAGGAGAAGGTAAACACTTGCACCACACCACACTCATCACATAGTCCCTCAAAACCTACACCACCAAAACACACACATAAAAACACAAAACTCATGCCTACAATCGCGGCGGCTGTCAATAAAAATCTACCCAAACAACAGGGACCTCCAAAGCAGAAACGCAAGCAACATCCACCCCCCCCCCCAACACAACCCGAATGATATATAGCCCACAAACTCAGTGTGCCACTCAACCACAGCCCGTAAGGCATAGCTTACCCAACTCTCTAGTCATAGGTGACTCTGTAGTCAGGCACACTGATGTTTCACTCACCAGGCTAAACAAGGAGAAAGTTACTGTCAGCTGCCTGTCAGGTGCCAGGATCCACCACATAATGCACGCACTCAGGTCACTCCACAACAAGTACAAATATGACACTGCCATTGTCCATATTGGTGTGAATGACCTGAGATGTACATCCTTGGACTACATAAAATGAGACATGGAGGAGCTGTCCGATCTTGTAGCCCAGGCAGGTATGAACCTAGCCTTGAGTAGCATCCTGCCATCACCCCATAATGATACCACTGGGGATGCACAAGCCAGTGCATTTCTTTGTGCCGGTCCCAAGCCTGGATAAAATGGGGAGGGTTGCGTCAGGAAGGGCATCCGGCATAAAACTTGGCCAAATCGTTCTTGCGTACACCAGATCGGTCGAGGCCCGGGTTAACGACGACCGCCACCAGTACTGTTAGCCAACAGGATGCTGGCAGAAATTGGGCTACTGTTGGCCGAAGGAGGAGAGGAAGGGGAAGGCATGACCGAAGGCAGGAAGAGAGGAGAAAGGCTAGGACTGTGGTAGTGAGGGTCGGAACTTTGAATGTTGGCAGTATGACTGGTATAGAGAGGGGAGCTAGCCGATATGATGGACAGAAGGAAGGTTGGTATATTGTGTGTGCAAGAGACCAGATGGAAGGGGAGTAAGGCTAAGTGTATTGGAGGTGGGTTCAAATTGTTTTATCATGGTGTGGATGGAAGGAGAAATGGCGTAGGAGTTATCCTGAAGAAACAGTATGCTAAGTGTGTTTTGGAGGTGAAAAGAGTGTCGGATAGAGTGATGTTTATGAAGCTGGAAATTGATGGTGTAATGATGAATGTTGTTAGTGCATATGCTCCACAAGTTGGGTGTGCGATGGACGAAAAAGAAAAATTTTGGAGCGAGTTGGATGAAGTGGTGATGACTGTATCCAAGGGTGAGAGAGTGGTGATTGGAGCAGATTTCAATGGGCATGTTGGTGAAGGGAACAGAGGGGATGAGGAAGTGATGGGTAGGTATGGTGTTAAACAAAGGAATGCAGAAGGTCAGATGGCAGTGGATTTTGTGAAAAGGATGGACATGGCTGCGGTGAATATGTATTTTAACAAGAGGGAGGAGCATAGGATGACATACAAGAGTGGAGGAAGATGCACAAAAGTGGATTATATCTTATGAAGGAGGGCTAGCTTGAAGGAGATTGGAGACTGTAAAGTGGTGACAGCGGAAAGTGTAGTTAGGCAGCATAGGGTGGTGGTTTGTAAGATGACGACGGTGATCATGAAGAGGAGGAGGAGTGTGAGGGCAGCACCAAGAATCAAATGGTTTGTTGTTGTTTGTCTTTTTGACTTTTCACGGTTAGGGATTGCCACAGCGGAACTCCAGTCCGCTAATGACTGGCAGTAGATGTTTATGGTGCCGAGTTGCCAGCCCGACGCCCAACCTTCAATGAAGGCATGCCCATTCATGCATGTCTTTCGAACGCCACTTGACCGTGGGGAGGACATGCAGACTCCACACAGAAGGCACTCCAGCCGAGAATTGAACAGGAGAACCACTTGCTGTGAGGCAACAATGCTACCGCTGCACCACCGCAGTTTTGGTGGAAATTGAAAAAGGGTAATTGTGAGGTGGAGTTCAGGGAAGAGTTAAGACAGGCACAGGGTGGCAGTGAAGAGTTAACAAATAGCTGGGTAACTACAGCAGAGCTAGTAAGGGAGATGGCTAGAAAGGTGCTTGGTATGACATCTACACAGAGGAAGGATGATAAGGAGACATGGTGGTTGAATGAAGAAGTACAGGAGAGTATACAGTGAAAGAGGTTGGCAAAGAAGAAGTGGGACTGTCAGAGAGATGAAGAAAGTAGACAGAAGTATAAGGAGAGAAGATACATGGCAAAGAGAGAGGTGGCTAAGGATAAGGCATATGAAGAGTTGTATGAAAGGTAGGACACTAAGGAGGGAGAAAAGGACCTGTACCAATTGGCTAGACAGAGGGACCGAGCTAGGAAAGATGAGCAGCAGGTAAAGGTGATAAAGGACAATAAGGGAAACATACAAGCATGGAGAGTGTGTTGAGCAGATGGAAAAAAAAGAGTACTTTGAGGGGTTGATGAATGAAGAGAATGAGACGGAGAGAAGGTTGGATGATGTGGGGATAGTGAATCATGACGTGCAATGGATTAGCAAGGAGGAAGTAAGGATAGCTATGAAGAGGATGAAGAATGGAAAGGCTGTTGGTCCAGATGACATATCTGTGGAAGCATGGAGGTGTTTAGGTGAAATGGCAGTGGAGTTTCTAACCAGATTGTTTAATGAAATCTTGGAAAGTGAGATGATGCCTGAGGAATGGAGAAAAAAGTGTATGGTACCAATTTTTAAGAATAAGGGTGATGTGCAGAGCTGTAGTAACTACAGAGGGATTAAATTGATCAGTCACAGCAGTGATCAGCAGTATGGTTTCATGCCTGGAAGGAGCACTACAGATGCGATGTTTGCTCTGAGAGTGTTGATGGAGAAGTACAGAGAAGGTCAAAAGGAGTTGCATTATGTTTTTGTAGACTTAGAGAAAGCATATGATAGGGTGCCTAGAGAGGAGTTGTGGTATTGTATGAGGAAGTCAGAAGTGTCACAGAAGTATGTAAAAGTGGTACAGAATATGTATGAGCAAAGTGACATCGGTGAGGTCTGCGGTGGGAGTGAAGGACGCATTTAAGGTGGAAGTGGGATTACATCAAGGATCATCTCTGAGCCCTTTCTTATTTGCAATGGTGATGGACAGGTTGACAGAAGAGATCAGACAGGAGTCCCAGTGGACTATGATGTTTGCAGAGGACATTGTGATCTGTACTGAGAGTAGGGAACAGGTGGAGGAGACCCTGGAGAGATGGAGAGATGCTCTAGAGAGAAGAGGAATGAAGGTCAGTAGGACTAAGACAGAATGTGTGTGTGTGTGTGAGTGAATGAGAAGGAGGATAGAGGAATGGTGAGGATGCAAGGAGTAGAGGTGGTGAACGTGGATGAGTTTAAATACTTGGGATCAATAGTTGAGTAATGGTGAGTGTGGAAGTGAGATGAAGAAGAGAGTACAGGCAGGATGGAGTGGGTGGAGAAGAGTGCCCGGAGTTATTTGTGACAGACGAGTACCAGTAAAGAGTGCAAGGGAAGGTCTACAAGAGGGTAGTGAGACCAGCTATGTTATATGGGTTGGAGACAGTGGCATTGACAAAAAGGCAGGAGGTAGAGCTGAATGTGGCAGAGTTAAAGATGTTAAGATTTGCACTGGGTGTGACGAGGGTGGACAGGATTAGGAATAAGTATATTAGAGGGTCAGCCCAGGTTGGAAGGTTTGGAGAGAAAGCCAGAGAGGCACGATTACGTTGGTTTGGACATGTGCTGAGGAGGGATGGTGAGTATATTGGGAAAAACATGCTAGGGATGAAGCTACCAGGTAACAGGAAAAGAGGAAGGCCTAAGATAAAGTTTATGGATGTGGTGAGAGAGGAAATGCAGATGGCTGGTGTGACAGAGCAAGATGCAGAGGACAGGAAGAAATGGAAACAGATGATCTGCTGTGACGACCCCTAACGGGAACAGCCGAAAGAAGAAGATGATGATGATCAAGCCAAAAATGTCATCAGAAATACTGTGTCTAGGGATACAAGCTTATTCTGCAACATCAACAGAGTGGTTTGGAGGAATCAGGACATCTCACAGAGGACACCACTGCTCTGGAACAGACTCTCCGTTCACATAAAACAAAGTTCATTCATGTACATATTCAAGCGCAACTTGGACCTATGCAAGGGAAACAGAAAATTTACCCCATGACTGCCCCCATACTACTACTGGACAAAGGCAGCTCTTAAATGCTTTATCCCATGCATATGTCCCCTCAAATTATCTATGGTATGATCCCAGTTATTTTCATTAGGTGTAAGATATAATTATCAACCATGGAATGGGCGAGGCTAATTTCTAACCAAATAGGATAGGTTAATTAGAGCACAAAAATGGAAATTGGCTAGGCCTAAAATGGCCCTCAAGGGCAGCTAACATAGTACTTAAACAAATAATAAACTGCTAATGCCACCTTTGAACTGTTAGGCTTGAAGTGATTTATTTCTGAATGAACAGATGGTGACCAAAATTGCAGCATTTTGTTATTTAAAATCACTAAAACAGAAACGTTATATAGGTTGCAAATGTATCAAATTACTTGCACTGCATCACACTGCTATCATGTACAAAGCTGGGTTACTGCACCTGCCCAAATATGTGCAAGTGTCCTTATTTGCACAATGGTGTACTGATGAAACAAAGATTAATAAAGCATGTAAACATCCTGACATTTCAGCAAGGAAAAAAAATGTCAGGAGGAAAGAACAGAGGTTTTTCTACGAATTCATTATTTCTACTAATGCCTCAGGCAGTTTTAACAACTCCAGTACTGAGCATTTTCAGATGGACTATTCCAAACTACTGATCGTTCTTCCCTGTTTTAGTTTTTTGTACATAAATGCCTAGGCCTTCAAAAAGGTTTCAATTGTCGTATAATTTGTTGGAAAGACTACTGATGTAATCATATGCAGACACACCCTTAGACTGTGTTCCTCTTCTCAAACCACTGAATTTTGATAAAAAAATTTAAAATGAATTGTTTATGTCATAAATTAATTTTTTATGTCATAACGTATACAAGTAATCTATCATTGTTATATAAAATCAGTATTCCTTTTTTTGCCTAATGTTGGCATAACTCTGTGTATTTATGCTTTTGATATACTCAGAAGGCAATCAATAGCTGCACTTTTATTGAACATGGATTGTTCAGCAAATGTAGTTTGCCAGTTTCAGGTGGCCGTTTCTTTAAAAAGAATTTGACCATACATATGAATATCAATAGACCTGTACTGCTTCAATATATTATAAAATTTTCCAGGTAAGACAGTCGAGTACTCAGCTTTATATAATACACTGTATAAGTGAGCAGCACTAAAGGAAAGGGGATAACTTCATCCCAAATACGTGGTTGTCATTTGGCATGTGTCAAAATTTGTTCTGCTATATACTTAAAATGACGCAAACAACTTTCACAGAACTATTTGTAGTCATGATTTCAAAAGAATACACTGATGAAATGACTACCACAGAACCCAAATATGTCAGCCTGAAATAATGACAAATATATATATGCATGTTGTGAATTGTATGGCAAAAATAGGTCCTTCAAAAGCCATATAAACCTTCTGGTGTTAGCGAGGAATACAGGTCCATCAATACGAAATGTTTTGACATTTTCAAAAAAGTATGTCATGAGGCAGCATGAACTTGTTTGTTTATGTCAGATATGAAGACAGCTGCAACTTTATCTTCATATAGTGTTTGTCACTGCACAAGTCTATATTTGGGTTGGGGGGTCAAACACAAATCCAGTGGCCCACCGACATATGCAAATGCATACCCACACACTTATGTTAAAGGTAATATAAGCATTAGTAGTGTAATGTGACGCAAAAGAGGTGTAACAAAACACAAGGTCAATATTTAAGCATATCCCAACCTCTGCATTACAATTATACAATATACATTCTAGAAATGCCTTGTGGATTTTATAAAATAAACTAAGGCATCTGGCTGAATTATTTTCTGCAAGTATATTAAGATATGCCCAACGCATATCTAATAAGTCAGAATGCTTAAATGTGTGCATGTTATTTTTATATTTCTATTGCATAACTAAGAAGTTACAGTTCTGAACAGGGGTTCATGTGTTATGTAATGTATATTATATACAGAACTAAGAATGGAGGTTCCACTTACCAAACGCTAAATAAAACAAAATTATTAGGGAGGGTCTATAAAATAAAAAGTATAGGGGCAGCGCTAAAACATCTCTGTTCAACTGAGTATGAGAGGGGACATACATACTAGATGGAAAAAGGTGGCTACAGCTACTAGCAAAAGCAGAAATAAACCAAACATTACAGTCAGCTACCAGGCACTAAGATACATTGCTTTCATTAATGAACAGAATCAAAAATTCTCCCTCTCTTTTACGATCTCGCTTTCTTTGTAGTGATGTTTTATACAATCTTTTGCTCCTGAAGAAATGGAAATTTAACTTAAATGAGTTTAGTTACCACACTGAAAAGTGTGCAAGGGCATAAGTCTCTGCTATACAAGTCTGCTGAAAATTAAGATGATCAAGGTCAAATGCAATTTGCAGTGTGTTGCAACATTTTTAATTTTTAGATGAAATGACAGTCACTGAGGACATACACCAAACAGTTCAATAATATAATCCCAGCATTACAGTACCAGAAGGCATAAAAATAGTTCAGAATGACAGAATCAGATTCAGTCGTATACCCCAATGCACCAGTTCCATCTGTATTAAATTGAGTACTTACTGCTCTCACTTCATTCGGACAAGTGGTGCTTATGAACATTGTAAGTGGGGGATAAAAAGCAGGACAGTTGCTCAATGCCTTGCTGTGCTCCACATTCTGTTCCATGTCTCTTTGTGCATTGAGCTCAATGTACCATGGGAGATGTGGTGCTTTAAAATATCTGATTCCACTGCTTTTACTGACTCAAAGTACCCACACAGGCACATTGTCAGTGTCTATACAGGAGCAGACTATAAAGGACATAACTTAAGAGTATATTTTATGTGACTTTGGACATTATACCTGATGTTCTTTCAGTTAATACAACAAACAGACAAACTGCTGTCAAATAATTTTATAAATCATTACATTATTTCACAGTAAGTCAAGCTGTTGATTTTTCTTCAAGCTAGCAGGGAAGCAAGAATTTGAGATGTAAACTGTATAGTCCCACAAAATGTGTGTAATGTGTGATACTTGCAGACTGAGTGTAGTAGGGTCAATTTTCACACTAAGTGGAGCCCAAAGCAGAGGAAAAGGACAGGAGTACCTTACTAATTCAATATCAAAATCCCCTCATACAGCCAGGGGTTTGGGTACCATCAGGTTCCCAGACGTCCTGATGATCTAATGTTCTGTGATATATCTTATGCCATATTTTTGAAAGATAATTATTTAACTGTTCTTTTTTTACTGCTAGCCAGAAAAGTTATGTCTGTGCCTCCAATACGGTATGTGTCCACAGATAAAATTGGTGATATTATTTCTTTAAACATGCACACACACACTTATTCTTTCAATGACAAGCCAGGTCTTACAAGATGCACATACATACGTATACACACACATGCGTGCACACACAGACACTGAATTCATACTTACAGACAAATTGAACGAATGCCAGTTCATCTACAGCATGTCTTTGGGTGCTGGGGGAGGCCAGACAAAACTCGGGGAAAAAACTCACACAGATGGAGGACATGCAGTCTCCACACAGAAGGAGCCACATCTATGGACTCAACCAGAAAATAAGTAATTTGTGATACAACATTACTTGCAACACCACTGTACCAATGATCCATTTGCTTTCACACACGTGTGCGCACGCACACACACACACACACACACACACACACACACACACACACACACACACACCTTGCTCACACTGCAAAGATAATCATTTATTGGGTAGAATGGTGATGACTGTGCTGAAAAGTAAAAGAAATTATGGCCAACTTGTTGCTCTTAGAAACACTACAACCACCCCCCAACAAAAATGCATACGCCATAGCAGTGATCAATGTATACTGATATCAGCAAACACAGTATATAAATGTGTCACTGCTTGTACCAAGCCGAATCACTAATTGCTAAAGTTTGACCAAACAGCAAGAGCAACTCATTTATCCACAGGCAATCTCTGTACCCATCAATTACAGCCACTTTAGATGTCTGACTGTGAGTAAAGAAAAAGGCCTCAGTAAAGTATTCCAACTTGATTTATGCAGATGCAAAACCAAAAATTACTGACTGTTTATTCTGATCAAATAGCCCCCATACACAGCAGTTATAGGCACTTTGTTAACCGTATACACATCACGTCGGTGATTTAAAAAATAATTTAAACAGTAATGTATTTAAACTTTGCTTCCTATAAGCACACAGCGACCATAGTAAAATATTTCATCTAGCTTAACACAAATACACACTAGTGTTGTAAAGTCAGATCACTAACTATATAAATGATCAACAGCATGGTCAGATTATCTTTTTGTTTATACCACGCAATCAACCGCTTTGTTGACTGTGTACCTCTCAGATGTAGGACTATGATTAAAAAATGGTCATGGTAAGGTATTTCAATGATATTCATACAAACACACACAACAGCCACAGTAAAGTATTCCAACTATGCCAAACAAATACACACTAGTGTTGCAACACCAGATGAGGGATAGTTAACAAACAGCAGCAGAATCTGTCATTTTCATCCAGAGAAAGACCCCATTCCCAACATTTACAGCCAATTTGCTGACTATGTACTCCTTAGATGTTGGATTGCAATATAATTTAAATAAATGGCCAAAGTAATTTATTGCACCTGTTTTATACACACAAACACAGAGCCAGCCAGACAGTTTAAAGTATTCATTCGGAGACACATGAACATACACATACCAACACATGCCAGAACTTGTGTCAAATACACACTGTACTGGTGCTACAAAATCAGATTAATGGCTGTTTAATGGCCAAATAACAGCAGGGTCAGGCTTTCCCCTCCACAGACAGCCTTCCCAAACTCAACAGTTATAGTCATGTTGTATTGAAAAAGTACACTTCAAATGTCTCATTGCAACAACATAAAATTAAAAAATGGCTGCAGTACATAATTTCACCTCTGTTTTACACACCCACACAAACACCCCCCCACACACACACACACACACACACACACACAGAGTAGCCAAAGTAAAGTATTCAAACTAGATTCACACAAATACACACTGCACTAGTGTTGCAATACCAGATTACTGAACAAATGACAGCAGAGTCCATTACTTTCATCCAGACAGCCCTTCTACCCAGCAATTATAGCCTCCTTATATTGCCTCAGTACACCTCAAATGTCTAATTGCGATTTAACACTAAAATCCACAGAATGTACTGCAACTCTGTTTCATACACACAGTTATCCTATCCTACATGCTTTATCTTTTGCAGGACTGTATGGCAGCCAAAGAATATCCTAGTGTTTGAGCCTGGCACAATTCCATAGACCAACAGGGTGAGCTGTTCAAAGCTCAGAAACATGTATATTGCTGTTTCTAAAGTAACAGCAAACTTGAGTGGCCAGGCAGAAAAATCATAGTATAAATTTGCTTTCTTGTTCTTGCTTCCTGATTCATGCTTCATTAACAAGCAATTTTTCCCCAACTGATTTTTTTTTCTAGTAAATGGAGTCCCCAAATATAATTTTAGAAAAGGGGATTAAAATAAATCATAAAAATCTGACTAGGCGCATACCCATATGCGCCTCACAGGCAAAATACATAGATAAAAGAATATACATGCTCTTAGCACTATCCTGTGCTTTCACTCTGTGTATACAATGTGAAGGAAGAAACACTAATGTTGCTCTAAACTATATTAATAGTGTCTTTGACTGTGCAAATTACTACAGGTATGACCAGTTGGCAATTCTCTTATAGCACTTACTTTCCACATAATCAACAAGTGATAATTTGCAGATGATATAATCATGTCTGGGTGTAAAACATTACACTACAATGGATTATAATTAGAAGTTATGTAACTACCATAACGTTCCATGTTAGTTGTCTTCTTCTCGCCTTCTTTCTTGCTGGATGGGTTCGGAGCCGATCCTCGGCTCCGACTCGGCCACTCTAAAAGCTCGAGAGCTAGTTCTACCAATTCCATAAGGAACAAAGAAAAAACTCTTCTAGGTCTGTCCTGGCTAGGGGGAAGGAGGGTGGGACGCAAGAAAGAAGGCAAGAAGAAGACAACTAAAATGGAACGTTATGGTAGGTACATAACTTCTAAATGTTAAGTTGTCAATCTCGCCTTCATTCTTGCTGGATGGGACCGCGTCCCTAGCACCTTGTCCCGGATGGCCTATCGGAACAGACTCTTGAGTACAGTGGAACCAAAGTTGGCTCGGTCTCTAGAGGCCAAGTCCAACTTATAATGAGAAATGAAGGTATGGGGAGAAGCCCAAGTAGCTGCAGAACAAATCGAATCAATAGGCAGCCTATCTTGGAAAGCTATAGAAGTTGCTAAAGCTCTAGTTGAATGAGCCCTGGGTTTGGATGGCAACCGTTGATGTCTTATCTCATACACTAGGGTAATCAACGAAGTAAGCCATCTAGAGAGAGAGACTTTAGAAACTGGAAGGCCCATTCTACCTTCTGTATAAGAAACAAACAGTTGGTCAGATTTCCTGAATTGTTTGGTCCTGTCTAAATAGTACCAAAGTTGGCGATAAATATCTAAACAGTGTAACTTTTGTTCTGACCTATTAGAATAATTTGGGAAGAAAACAGGAAGCTCAATGGTTTGATTCAAATTTGCCAATGAAGCTACTTTGGGCAAAAAGGACGGGTTAGTATGCAAGGACACCCTGTCTTTATGAAATACCAGATAAGGGGGTCGACTACACAGAGCATGAAGTTCAGAGACTCTTCTAGCTGAGGTGATAGCTACTAAAAAGAGTGTCTTCCACGAAAGTAACTTTATAGAACATGAAGCCGCAGGTTCAAAGGGGGGAAGAATTAAAGATGCCAGAACCAAGTTGAGATCCCATTGAGGAGGAGGATCTCTGATGGGTGGTTTGAGTAGAAAAACTCCCTTTAAAAAGGCCTTGCAGAGTTTTTGAGACATAATAGAGGACTCTGAGACTCCAACATGAAAGTTCGAAATTGCAGCCAATTGAACTCTAATGGTAGATGGGGACGAACCTGCATGGAAAACTTCGGCTAGAAAGTCTAGAACTGTTTGAATAGAAGCAGTGAAAGGATCTATATTCTTTGACTGCGCCCAATAGGAAAAACATTTCCACTTGCTATGATAAATCTTCCGAGTGGAAGATTTATGAGAGGCTATCAAGATATCTCTAACTGAGTGAGATATCAAAGGAAGCCTGGCTAAGGTCGGAATTGGAGGAACCATGCTGTGAGGTTCAGAGAGGGAAGGGAGTGGTGCAACTGACCCGACTGATGGGTCAAGAGGTCTGGAACTGGGTCCAGATGCCAAGGTTGTTCCAACAGATAACAGTGGAGAAAGGGGAACCAAACTTGTCGAGGCCAGTAAGGGGCAATGAGGATCATAGAAGCTTCCTGAGCGATGGCTTTCTGTATCAGCTGGGATATCAGTGGGAAGGGAGGAAAGGCATACAGAAGTCCCCGGGGCCAAACTTGTACTAGAGCGTCTCTGCTGGGGTGGCCTGGTTGGGGAAAGAGGGTGAAAAAATCATCGCACTTGCTGTTTTGGGGAGTAGCGAAAAGGTCGCAGCAAGGCCTGCCCCACTTTTGAAAAACTTTCTCCAACACTGAATTGTTCAGAGACCACTCGTGAGGCATGAGAATAGCTCTGCTCAATTTGTCTGCAATCACATTGGACTTCCCGGGGATGTGCGTTGCTAACAGATATCGCTGAGAAGAAATCGCCCATTGCCACAGTCTGAGTGCCTCTTGACATAGGGTTTAAGATCTGGTTCCGCCTTGTTTATTGATGTACCACACTACAGACATGTTGTCTGTTTGGATTGCTATAGTTCCCTTGGGAAGAGAGTCTTGTAGGGCTTGCAACGCTAGAAGCACTGCTCTCATCTCTAGGACGTTTATGTGCAAGTGGCACTCGAACAGTTGCCACATGCCCTGGACTGTCCTGCCCTGGAAATGCCCCCCCCACCCGATCAGGGAGGCATCAAGTTGTCACTGTAGCAACCGGAGGGGGAGGGACGAAAGGTCTCCCTAGGAGGAGCTGAGGAGATGTGATCCACCAAGAGAGATGACTCTTGCACGATTGAGTTATCCGAATAGGATGGGACATTGGGAGACTTTGGTAAGACCATTGTGTGAAGAGCATCCATTGTAAAATCCTCATATGGAAGCGAGCTAATGGCAGGAGAGGGATGGCCGCCGCCATAATCCCCAAGACTTTTAGGATCAGTCTGGCTTTGACCCTGTTGCTCTGCAAGAAAAGACCGACCTGTTTGTGTATGTCTGCTATCCTCTGCTCTGTGAGTCTGGCTGACATCTTGACTGTGTCTAGATTTGCGCCTATGAAAGTAATAACACGACAAGGCGACAAGACAGACTTTTTGTAGTTTATTGAAATGCCTAGCGCCTGACATGTGCGAAAGGTGTAGTCTCTGGCGAGGAGTAAAAGATGCTTGGTGGGGGCTGTAAGGAGCCAGTCATCTAAATAAGGAAACACCTGGAATCCTTGTCGTCTCAGATGAGAGGCTACCACTGCCATGCATTTGGTAAACACTCTGGGGGCTGTAGTGAGACCAAAGGGCAGGGCTCTGAATTGAAAATGAGTGGTTCCCAGCCTGAAGCGGAGAAACCTCCTGGAGCGTCGACTCATCTTGATGTGATAGTACACAAGTACGCATCCTGGAGATCTATCGAGCACATCCAGTTGTCCCGCCCCAAAAGGGGAAGAATGGACTGCAGCATGACCATCCGGAACTTTGTTTTCTTGATAAACTTGTTCAAGTTGCTGAGATCCAAAATGGGTCTCCAGTCCCGTTTTCCTTGGAACCAAAAAGAATTTGGAGTAGATTCCAGATCCTACTTGGTCTGCTGGCACTGGTTGAATGGCTCTTTTTGCGAGCAGCTTTGAAATTTCTAATGCTGCTTGCTCCCTTTGACTGGGTGGAATGTCTGGAAGGGATTTTTTGGATAGCTTCGGAATGAAAACGAAAGGGATTCTGTAGCCTTCGGAAATGATAGACTGTACCCACTTGTCTTGAGTTAGGGATAGCCAGGCTTTTGGGTACAGTGACAACCTTCCCCCGACTGCCTCCGCAGGTGGACAGTCGGGCAACACCTCAGGGATGCTGAAAGGGCTTGTCGGAAAAGGATTCTCGACTGCCCTGATTCTGCGGGCCCCCTCTGCCTCTGGGACGGCGTCTACCATTGTTGTTCCCCCCTCTGCCTCTAGAGGGGAATCGACTCTGTACGTCAGGCAAGTCTCCTTGAGATTGTTTACGGAACCACATCTTTCCCCCCTTCTGACCTTTGGGGTAAGGTCTAGGAGTAGAAAAACGGACTCTGATGGCAGAAAGAGTTTTGCCATCAGTCTCGCACCTAGTCAGGGTTTCCTTCACTTGAGGACCAAAGAGGGATGATCCATCAAAGGGGGAATTAGTGAAGGATGCCTTAAAAGGGTCCGCAAAGTTACAAAGCCGCATCCAGGCGTGCCTACGCAAGGCTACACCTGTACCTGCTGCTCTACTTGCTCCATCCGCCGCATATGAAAGGAGGCGCATGGAAGAGTTGGTTATAGAATTAAGGGTAGCCAGCTGAGAGTTCATCCTATCCTGAAAACCCGCAGCTGTTGGGTCCTTCAACATTTCACTCGCTTCCTTGATTAAGTCCCTCTGAATGACACAGGTAATTCAGCGATCTCATAGTAAAGGTCGCTGAAGAGAACATCCGCTTCTCGTACCTGTCCATCGACCTAGACTCCTTGTTAGGAGGATGAACAGGCACCGAAGGATCAGCTAACTCCTTCTTGGTAGCCGCAGCCACCACCATAGCATCAACAGAGACGCCTTTGGTCAGAAATTCTTTATCCTTGGGGGCCGTGATGAACTTTGATGGTCTCCTGGGGGTGGGTTCCACTAAGTCAGGAGCCGCCCAAGCCTTCTTTGCCACCACTTGCATAAGGGGGTCAAAGGGAGGGGACACCCAGGAGGTGGAAGGGCGAGAGCCAAACACCTCAAGATACACTGATTCATCCTCTGAAGGGTTGAGGGCTGGCCAATTCCCCCTCTGTTTTAAGATTTCAAGGATGTCTGCAAAGGAGACATCTTCAGAGGGGGAACGAGGGGAACCTTCAGAATCCTCTAAATCAGTGTCAGAGGTGACAGACTCAGGGGAGTCAATGTGCTTCCTCTTGCACTGCCTCTTCCTAGGGGGCTCTCCTACAGGGTCAGGAGAGGCCTCGGAAGAGGAGGAGATCCCCACAGGGGAAACTTGAGGAGCTGGCTCTCTACGGTCGGGGATGAGAGAGTGAGTCGAAATCACCGGAGGCACCATAGGGGGAGGGGCAGAAAAAAACGACTGTGGAGTAGAACCTGGTTCTAACACGCTCCTCATGACCTCGAAGGCACCCCTGTCAGGCAGAGCCGGAGGTCTCCGTTCCGAAAAACTGAAAACCTCCCCCGGCACCGACAGTGATGGCTCCGAGGCCGATGTCGGAGCCGAACTCACCAGCGCCGAAGAACCGAGAGGGAGAGCGGGGTCGGACAAGGGTCCGATGCCACTCGCCCCCTCGGAGCCGATGAGGGAAGTCCGGCACCGAGATTCTTCCAAAGAAGACATTGGAGCAGACGACGGAACCGAAGACAAAGGTATCGGTTCCGACGCCACCACAGTCTCGGGTCCGAGCCGCCCTGGCTTCGAACTCAAAAGAGTCAGTCAGAGGAGGAATATTTTGAGTGGTAGGAGTAGGTCTCGACTGTTGAGTCGGACTTTGAAGCATCTGGGCTAATGCCTCGGACTTAAGAAGTCGACTCACTACTCTCTGAAGGTCATGGTCCGATAACCTGGAAGACCTAGAAGAGTGGGATCTATGGCTCCGTTCAGACAGCAAGGGTGATGCTGGAGCCGAATGAACGGAGCCAATAGATGGAGATCGGGACCTCTTTCTGGATGTCGGTTCCGATAAAATAATCGGAGCCGACAGAGTAATGTCTTCCTCGGCTCCGACACCGTAGGGGCTTGTATTAGAGGTTCATCGGCTCCGGCCGGAGCCGATGTTCGAATAGCTTTAGGGCCTCCAGAAGACGGCTCAGAGGCTGGAGCCGAAGGTCTAGAAGGCTTAGAGGGTTTCCCCGATGACTGAGTCGAGGGACCCTCAGGCATAAGTAAGCCCCTTAAAATAAGTTAATTTTTTCGCTCCTGCAGGACTCTAGGGCTGAAGCCATGGCAAACAGCACGAGTCCTGCAGGTGCAAAGGTCCCAGGCAGTACACACAAGAAGTGTGACCGTCTGTCAAAGACATCTTCTGACAGCACGAGTCACACTTCTTAAAGTCTGAGACCTTTGACTCCTTAGACATCTAAGGGGAAAGTGTAACACACACACACCGATTACACTTGGGAGTAATTTTAAACTAATTTAAACAAATTATAGTAATTAGAAATAAAAATCCCTATAACACACAGTCACTCACTATAGGAAGGGAGGGACTGGGCCTAGGGCCAGAGAGAAAAATCTAGAGATTTGTGGAAAAAAAGGGGGTGGAAAGTTAACGGGAATGGGATAAACTAATTTAAAACTAACTATTTATAAGAAAACTAACTTTAAAGGGGAAAAAAGGCTAAGAAACTAGTTCTTTACCAAAAAACTAACCTGAGCCGGTAGGAACACACCTCGATCACTGTAGCGGCAAACGGGATCTGAGGAGTTACCGCCTAGCGTTGTGGGATATAGGCGAGCCTCGAGCCGGTGGTACTAGCTCTCGAGCTTTTAGAGTGGCCGAGTCGGAGCCGAGGATCGGCTCCAAACCCATCCAGCAAGAATGAAGGCGAGATTGACAACTTAACATCAGAGAATTACATCATGAATTAAAAATAAACTACTTATACAACATATGCATGTATGTTGGGAGGAAGAAGCCCCCGAGTCACACAACCACAAGCGGGGAAAACATACTGGACCTGATCATCACCAACATGGCGGCTCTATGCTCCAGACCAGAAGTGTATCCCTCACTGGTAAGATCAGACCATAAACTAATCTCACTGGATATTCACATCCCGACCCCACCCCCTGCCCAGAAAACCACAGTGAAAAACTTCTCTAAAGCAAATTTCACACTCCTCAACACTGAGGTGGAATCCTTCAAAGCCCCCAGGCCTGTGGAAAATACGGCCCAGACCGCAGAATCCTTTAAAACGCATTCTATGAACACCTTCAGGAATGCATGGATCATGCAATCTCAAATAAAACCAAGACCCAATCCTCCAAAGGCAGGCGTCCTGTCTGGTGGACCCCAGCCATAAACAAACTATACAATAGAAGGAGGAAGCTACTACATGACAGAGCAAAATCCCAAAAAGGAAAAAACTACGGGCACTCATAAAATTGTCTAAGGCCAGCTTCGAGAGAAATATTGCACAGGACACTAAGGATAATCACAAGGCTTTCTTTAGTTATGTTAGGAACCTGGGAGGGAATTCCCAGATATGCTCAGAATTAGTCCAAAATGACAAAAAATACACCGAACCCACAGACATTGCCAACATCCTAGTTGACAGGTTCAGCGCAAACTTCTCTCCCCCCTCCCCACCAAAAGAGCAAATATCTATCCCAGCAGAGTGCTTCCCCCCTGACATCTCAGATAAGAGCAGCCCTCTCCAAAGCAAAAAACACAGCATCAATGGGACCAGACGGTGTCCAGGGCTGCGTCCTACATGAACTCCAAGAAGAGCTAAACCCAAACATAAAACTACTGCTCAATCTCAGCCTTACTACAGGATATGTACCCAAAGAGTGGCGTACAGCAACAGTGGTCCCTCTCCACAAAGATGGTGCCTCAACGGATCCTGGAATCTATCGCCCCATAAGCCTGACTAGCTTGGTCTGCAAAGATATGGAAAGGATCATCATGGACCTCATAAATAAAGATATTGGGGACCTACAGACACTGGATCCTACCCAGTTCGGCTTTGTTAAGGGCAGATCCTGCCTCTTAAACCTGGTTGATTTCTTTGAAACAGTCACCAAGGCCATTGACGAGGGGAAGGTGGTCCACACAGCCTAGCTGGACCTCGCAAAAGCCTTCAATACAATACCGCACTCGGGCATTATAGATAAGCTCACCAGCTTAAATATAAACCCCTATGTCACTAGATGGGTTGCAAACTGGCTCAAGGACAGAACCCACATGGTTAGAATTGCTGGAGCCATGTCAGACTCCAAACCAGTTACAAGTGGCACCCCACAAGGCTCAGTCCTGGGACCTCTCTTGTTCGGTATATATTTCTCGGAGGTACAGGCCAACATGGAAGGACTGTGGCTGACCAAGTTTGTAGATGACTGCAAACTAGGCGCCATAATCGACTCTCCAGCCAACACAAGCATCCTACAAAAGGGCCACATAGAAACAGACAACTGGTGCCAGAGCCATGGCCTCAAGCTAAACGCCAAAAAGTGTATAGTCATCCCCTTTGGCAAAAACAAAGTGCCCACAAATTACCACATAGGTGGTAATCCATTAAGTACGGAAGAAGTAATTAGGGACCTGGGGACCCAAGTTGATAGCAATCTCTCATTTGAAAACCATGTGGCCAAAGTGGTTAGAAAAACATTTTATATAGCCCACCTAATCATGAAGGGATTCACATCTAGATCAGGGGAGGTCATCGTGCCTCTTTACTGATCCCTCATCAGGCCCATAATTGAGTACAATGCCCCTTTTAGGATGTACCTTACCAGACACCTGCAGCAACTGGAAAGACCCCAAAAGTACCTCACCAAGAGGATCAAAGGGCTCAAACAGATGCCATATGCTGCCCGGTTAAAGAAACTCCAGCTCTACTCAGTGGCATACCACCTTCTCAGAGGCGATCTGTGCTTGACGTATAAAGCCATGTCCAACCTGGAATTAATGGACATGCTGCACCTCAGAAAATCCAAATCCCATCGAGCTACTCGCTTGAGAGACTTGAACCTCAGCACTGAAATAAATAGGACATGCTGGAGGGACAGATTCATAACCCAGAGGCTCCCTTCACTCTGGAATAAAATCCCAGTCCAGGTTAGGCAGAGTCCCTCACTGACTCTCTTCAAGAGGAATCTTGATGAGTGGATGGGAGATTGTAGGTTTACCCCGGGTATCACTTCTGTGTCACTGTTAGAGGCACAGTATACTAACCTCAAAAAAGGGCATAGCAAAATTCATTTAAAATGGGTGGCGAAAGCCAAACACACTCTGGCTAGGCTTATAAATGCCCTAGGCAGATAGCCTAGTATGAACCTACGAACCTAAGAGAAGCAACATCTTCCTATCAGTAAATCCATCTCAAACAAAATCAATATGCAAGATATTCCTCCACTGACAACTTCCTTATGCTAAATGATTAGCATTGGAAAGCAATGTGTGCTGCAGACAACCTGTTTGTTAACTGGATCCTCTCCTGCCAAGATGATGTAATAAATCCAAACTTCCCTCCTCTAATGGTGGGGTCATCACCACACTTATACATACTGCACACAGTGAATAATTCAGCAGCCGTGGGAGACACCAGCAGTTGTAGGTGATGAAGTTAAGCCCCTGAGTCACACAACCAGCCTAGTCATCATTTAAGAGGTGAATGGGTCAATTTTAGCCAAGAGATTAAGTGAAATCATTCTGACAGATATTGTAACAGTATAACGCTATGGCATGTGGTAGGCTGATGCACACTGAGTTACTTCTTATATATTGTGCATGATGATGTGAGTAGAGAGGAATATAAAGTCTACCAATTGTTTTAAGTCCATCACTAATTTGCAATACAGTGACTGGCACTAACTCTATGAATAAGCACACATCGCCACCCTCTGCACCTTATGACAAAAGCAACTTGCAGAATTATTCTAAAACCAAAAGTACTAAAATCAAGTATAATACTGTCTTTTAAAACAGTTAATATATAAGCACTGATTATGCAATAAACTCTCAACAGAACAGCCCAATTTAAATTTGTATCTGACACCAACAGCAAGGTTGTAATCAAGTCTGTAGACAGAAAGAAATGGGCTTCACTGAACAGTTTGTTTCAAGGACTCTAAAAGCAGGGCAACAATGTGTACAACTCATATTCACCTCAATGTGAATCACTGCTTATGTAGTATTAGCAGATGTATCATGTAGTTAGTAAAGGTTCCATGACATAACTAATAAAATGCTTCCAGATGAAGGTGCGATTATTATCAAAAGCTTGTGCGTTTACATGGCTACGTCTTAGTTTGATATATTAAAACAAGAACTGCTGTTGAAAGCTTTCTTCCTTTATATCCAGTATCAGGGCACCCAACCAAATAATCAGTTTCACGGGCAAAACCTCAAAAATAAAGGCCTGTCCAAAAAAGTTGACTGAACAAAAACTTTAACACGCACTTTATGAAGTAAAAGGAATATGTAAATAATGTGTGGTGGCGGATTGGTAAAAAAGGACTTTATATAAACTTGGAAATTCGATAGAATAACTAACCAGTTTAGCATTACTTAGTGGCTTCAGTCCTTCTTAACTTGTAGGTTAATCACAATTTTTAAGCGGAACAGACCAAAAATATAAGGCAAATGCTGGACAACTTAACTGAGATGCATGAGTAATCACTGGTCCACTGCAATTAATTAGTAATATACTTGCAATCATTTTTCTTTTTAAAAGGTCATAGTTAGAGAGTGGAAAAGTAAAAATTTGAGTCAAAATAGTAACGCTTGAGAGACATACTGTAATCCACACAAATGCACGGTGGTCACTGCCTTATATAAGATGTACGTTGTGCAAACTTCATTTTACCACAAAAAGTGCACCAACCACACACACACACTTCACATAGCAGCTATATGCTACTACTTAATCAAGTTTTGCAGAATGTAACGGTAAATAGTAGCTCTAATACTAGACAATACAATACTCACTTCGTTTTCAGTAAAAAGAAACCATGCAACTGTGAAAAGTCACATCCGAGCCTGCGCAGAAAAATTTCGAGTGCAACGTCATCCTTTCCGCCCCAAATGTAACCAATAGAACACAACATTTGTGTCATGATGAAAACATAGGGAAGCGTGGCACTGCTGTTCTATACAATGCAGAGAATTAAAGCATTTTCTTAGAAAAGTTTATTGTGCTATCGATCATTGAAAGCCGTCTCGGGTTCTATTACATCGATTTGACTACTGTGCGACTGAGCTAGTCACTGTAATCTCGACGCACTAGATGAGGTTGTACGCAGAGGGGGGTCTAGTTAGCAAATCAATAAACCTGAATGCTTTTTGTTTGTGCTTCTTTTTGCATTGTGGTGAGCATACCTCTCAATTATCCGGACTTTTGCCTCATATTTTCAGTCAGTTCCTCATAAAATTTGTGTGTTTTTTTCTGTCAAATCACTGGAATGATCTGAGGATTGAAGTCACTAAATAATGCAAAACATTTGAGTTTTAGACTTTGTATCCTTGGTTCTCCGGTTCGATTCTCAGCTGGGGTGCCTTCTGTGTGTAGTCTGCACGTCCTCCCTCTGGTCGCGTGGGATTCCTCCGGGTGCTCCGGTTTCCTCCCACATCCCAAAGACATGCTGTAGGTGGATTGGACACTTTAAATTGGCCCTAGGCATGAGTGAGTGTACGCGTGTGCCTTCTGTGGAAGGCTTGGCACCGGGCTGGCAACTCAACACCGTAAAACTCTACTGCCAATCATGAGCGGACAGGTGATCCGCTGTGAAGAAAGAAGAAGATCCTTCAGAAAATGCATGAAATCACATTCACAAATAGTGTTATTCTAGCTACTTTCTAAGTTTATAAGATCCGGCTCAAAATCAGTACATGTTTGAAATATTTTTCTTACAAACTTAGGAAATTGATAGAATAAACGGTTTTGCATTAACACGCATTTTCTGAAGGATATGAAGTCCGCAACTCAAACGTCTGCCCTTGTTTCGTGATTTCAATCCTCAGTGATATGCCAGAAAACAACAGATCTTATGAGGAGCAGACCAACAACGAGTAAAAAATCTGAACATCATGTGAAAACCTAGACAGTTGAGAGCTGTCTCTCGATTTGTTTGATCAAATGACATAAAGTTAAAGGTTAAACAACGACAAAGGCCCAAAATCAGGGACACTTTTTAAATCTTATCCAGTTTACTTATAGACAGTTAATAGAACAACATGTTTTGCGTCAGTTGTTGTGTCTTTCGGCTTTTCCCGGTTAGGGGGTCGTCACAGCGGAACTCCGGTCTGCTAATGATTGGCAGTAGATTTTTACGTGCCGAGTTGCCGGCCCTGACGCACAGCCTTCAACAAAGGTACGCCCATTCACGCATGTATCCACACAGAAGACACTGAGAATCGAACAGGACAACGTCTTACTGCGAGGCGACAACGAAACAGTCACTGGGGGCAATGTTTCTTTTTGATTTCAGGGGCGTGCTTGTGAAGACACGGACCT
Organism: Protopterus annectens; assembly: GCF_019279795.1. Lineage (NCBI taxonomy): Eukaryota > Metazoa > Chordata > Ceratodontiformes > Protopteridae > Protopterus > Protopterus annectens. The sequence continues at coordinate 832,530,454 of NC_056744.1, forward strand.
CTCAAGTGCCCCTGATTATGAGGAACGTTCCTCATTTTAGGTCTTAAGCCCATGTTCCTCAAATGCCCACATTGAAAGGCGCAGTCACACATTCAGTGTTAGGAATTTTTAAAATTGATATCCATAGTAAATAGTACTGAAACACGTTAATTCATCAGTAGAACTTTTTATAAGTATAATGTAACACATTTTAACCATCCTGTGAGCTTCCTAGTGGAAGCTGTTAGTAAGCTATTATTAGGTGTTCCACACTTTTCCAATTTGTTCCACATTATGAGAGGCAGTGTTCCTCATTTTGAGATGGAAGGTTAAGAGCTATGGGCAGACCACTTAGGGGGTTGTTGGGGAAATGTTTAATTTGGTGTCAGCGACGTGCTTGTGTAGACACAGGCAGACTACTGAAGGGGCCATTGGGCAAATGCTTCATTGGGTGTCAGGGATGTGCTTGTGCATACATGAGCAGACTACCAAAGGGATTGAGGGAAGTGTATCATTTTGATGTCAATGAAGTGCTTGTGCATACACGGGCAGACTACTGAAGGGATCAGTGTGGAAGTGTTTCATTTTGGTGTTTGTGTATAACTGGATGTACTGCTGAAGGCACTGGTGGTGGAAGTGTTTTCATTTTGATGCTTGTGCATACCTGGACATACTGCTGAAGTAGTCAGTACAGGAAGTGTTTTATTTGCTGGCCCAAAATAATGGGAAATTTTAAAATGTTAGTCTAATTGGCTTAAAAAGTTAATAGAACACTAGGTTTTGCATTAGCATGCATTTTCTGAAAAATAGTAGGTATGTAACTGTAATGTCTGGCATTTATGACTGATTGGTTTTCTGTAATTTACCAGAAAATCAAAACATGTTTGAAGTAAAGGGAAAAAATCTGAGGCAAAATCAGGAATATTCTGCCAAATCAGGGATGGTTTGGAGCAGGACAATATTTTGTGCCAAATCAGGAGCATTTGAGAGGTACAATAATGAGACAATAAAATGAAACATAGCAACATATGCAAGTAAAGTATGATTCATAATGAAAAAAACATAGTAAACAGTGTTTCTAAATTCAAAAGGGAATACTAGGCTCACTGTCCTGAAGGGTCATTTTAAGCCTAACCAACAACCTGAAGTTTGAATCAAACCCTGTACCTTGTGTTTATAAGGTGAAGACCTTAGCTATTATCCCAAACCCAACCCAGAAGATAGGGTAACTCGAGTTTTTTAGGTTCATAGGTGATTACTAGGCTGATGACCCAGGGGCCTTTTTAAGTTTAGTCCTGCTTTGCAAGGTGAGGATCAAATCCTATACCTTGTGTCTGTAAGGTAAACACCTTAACGTTATGGCATGTCACTGCACTAAAAATAATTTTGAGTATAAAACAGGTGGAATGAATAAAAGCAATGAAATTTAAATGTAGCAGCATTATTGTTAAATCAAAATCTATTGGAAAACAATAATTGACTTATAAGCTGAAATAGTAAATACAGTATAAACTACTGATAAATGTATTCAAACTAGAGTACTGCAAAACTACTCATGAATATAAAAAGTAATTCTTAACTGGTAAAGAGCTATGGTTTGCAGTGGTTTACAAGAGTAATCCCTAGGGCTAGTTCATGCAGATTTGGATGAAGATTTTTTGAATAGGCAGTACAAGGAGCTTTGTTGCTAATTGACAGGGTAATGTCAATTATTCATGTTCACTTGGGAAGCTGCAGCTGCTAAAAGTGCTTTTTTTTGGGGGAGTGGAGTGGGCGTTTGTGCTTCTGCATTACCACACCTCAGTATAAGTATCAAGTTCATACACTCAGGGAAATATGAGTAACCTGTCCCCATGGTTGTGTGATCTCATTGTTTACTAATAACCATTCTCTCTAGTTCTGGTTCTGGGCCAATTATTGGGTGTGTACACACACATGGAAGGTTGGTATTGTGGTTAATGTGTTTACCTTACAGACACAAAGTGCAGAGTTTGATTCTCACATGGAGTCATTGGTTATGTTTAAAATGGTCTGTGACCCCTGTGCACTGGACCAATAATCAAGGAGCCTTAATCCTCACCACTAACACCAGTGAGGGACATGCACATTTGGGTGGATGAACAGTACACACACAGTGAAGAACACTTTCCCTTAAGAGCACACAGAGATCACAGTCAGTCTAGTGCTGTTTTTTTCCTCTCTCCCCAGATCCCCAGTAAGACTCCCCACTGGCACAGCTATAGGGTTTTGATCTCAGCCGAGTGGTCAAGCCAAAATCTCTAGCACCCTCTCTGTCCAACCAGATTCTTCGTGTTCCTGCCCAAGTAGCTGTCACACACACACACACACTTTAAAATTTGATTTATATACAAACAGGCATTCCTGGGGAAGGCTGGTACAGGTTCACTAGCTATGCCCCCTTCTGCCCAGACTATAAGGTAGAAAGCACTGCTACCAACTACCCTTATCAACTTCTATAAAGGCACTTACAAAAGGGTGCCCAATGTGTGTAATGTTACTATTATCCAAATGGTAAGTGTGACCAAACTAAGGCTATTCCAGAGTGGCCTATACAGTGTTACCAAATACATGCAAGTACGCTAAGAGCTTAAATATCTGTAAGCAAACCAGTCACAATTAAAAGGTTTAAATATATTTAATCTTCTTCTTTTTTCAGCTTTTCCCGGCTAGGGGTCAACACAGCGGATCACCTGTCCGCTCATGATTGGCAGTGGAGTTTTATGGTGTCGAGTTGCCAGCCTGGCGCCCAATCTTCCACAGAAAGCACACACACGCAAACCTAGGGCCAATTTAGAGTGCCCAGTCCACCTACAGCATGTCTTTGGGATGTGTGAGGAAACCGGAGCACTCGGAGGAAACCCACATGACCACAGGGAGGACATGCAGACTCCGCACAGAAGGCACCCCAGTCGAGGATCGAACTGGAGAACCTCTTGCTGTGAGGTGGGAATGCTAAGACCACCCAATAAATAATAAAAGCACAAGACAATACTCATTAACTCAATGCAGTAACAATAGAGTTCAGAATCACAGGAAGTATTTTAAAACAACATTGTAGGACAGTCTCACATAAATATAGAAAACAGCTAGACTAATCTTACTGTATTTCTATCTATCTCTAAGAGAATGCACTGTATCTAAATAACTTACTTACAGAGCAAGACAAGTACTGGTGAGTGGAATGTTTTCAGATCCAAGACAAGATACAAAATGCACCAACTCTCTCCCTGAAATAGTTGTTAAGTTAATACTACACATTACTGCTGAATCATCTCAGATTACATCATTCTTGTCACCTCTGCCTAAGTTTCCCATGCTTGCAGGAACTTAAATTTTTAACACGTCTCTGGTAAAAATACTTATCTCTCAGAAGCTGACAATTCTCTCTTAGAAGCTTGCCTGAAACTGAAAGTTGTAAAACAATTACCTTGGAAACCTGTAATTACCTCTGTTTCCAGACAATAGAAAGAAGCCCCTAACCTAGACATCCTGTCTCTTAGCTGAGACAAACTAACTTTATAACACATCATAAAACTCTTTATTTATCAACTTATTTTCTTAGAGTTTTGCAACTTAACTGTATGTCCCAATTTCTACTATGAAACCATACATTTGCACTGACATATAGTTTATGCATATTTCTGCTCTTTTCCAGCAGGGTGCATTGTGGTTACAATCTTGAAGCTCAGTACAGAACATATAGTTTTCTTACATTTTTAAGGCAAGCATACAAATCATATTACTATTCACAAATGACATAGAATTATTTACAAACTTCTATCTAGCTGGGCCGACAGTGTCACATTTCTATATAAATCATATTAATATTTTCAAGTGACATATAATTATTTACAAAATTCCTGCTAGCTGGGCTGACAGCATCTCGGTTTATCCCATGGCCCATAAGGGCATATCGACATCAAGCAGGAATGGAAATTAAACCAGAAGTAGATAAAGAAAAGGCAGCAACTGAATGTGCTAAAAAACAAAAGAAAGAATATAAGGTGAATGACCAGATAAGAAGGCAAGAAATGTGGAAAAAACATAAATATAGTTGCAAGTATAGCAAACTTCTGGAAGAGCCTCATGTTGACCAAGAATGAATGCAGGAATGGTTAAGGAGAGGTAAATTCACGTCAAGAAATGAAAGGTTAATATTGACAGCCCAAGATAGTTGGCTACGTACACCCTGGTTTACAAAGTCCATTGGACATGTGGGAGAAACAGACATATGTAGGTTTTGCAAAACCAAATTGGAAACAGTCACAGACCTTGTTGCTGGTTGCGATGCACTAATGGCAGAGGGACTATATACTGAAAGGCATAATAATGTGGCAAGACTGTTACACTGGAGATTGTGCAAAAATTATGGTATCGAAGTGGCTGAACTGGAAACACGAGCCACAAAGAATCATAGAAAATGATGAAGTTTATATGACATGGGATCACCCAATACCAACAGTTCAAAAGATAGATGCTAGAAAACTGGATATAGTGGTCCAAGAAAAGAAGATCATTGAAGTTGCCACACCAAGTGACTACAGTGTCTTGCATACAGAGAGACACAAAGTCATAAAATACCTGGATCTGCAGGCAGAAATGAGAGCCATGTGGAAGAAAGATACCCAGACAGTTCCAATAGTAGTAGGAGCAACTGGTCTTATAAAAAAGAATTTACATTTGTATTTAGATATGTTACCAACTCATGTAACACTGTACGAATTGCAGGAGGAATCATTACTGGGCACATTGCGGGTGCTGCGAAGAGCACTTTTGGCTAACATCAAAGAGTGAAACAATACTAATTTCATGAACTTTAATCATACTTTGACTTAGGAATGGGGTCCATTCCCGTCGTGGTATTAGAAACCCAAAAGACTTGGAGAAATTAAAAACGGCAGTTAGCCTAGTACTATTCTATGAACCTGGAGGATGGACTTCGGCAGGGTTTGCTACTCTGTATTCAACTACCACCACATGGGTTTATGTACAAGGGGCAATAGTGTTAATTTTCTGGAGTAAAATTTGGATTGCCACCTTTCAGTGCTGTCAGGAAATTTTGTTTTGTTGAGTGCTTATTAGGTATTTTTATTACTTGATATGAAAGTCAGTTTTCCAAAAAAATGATAAACATGGATTTATCATACCTTCATATTTTCTTTAGCACTATTGTCTCTGTATTGCATTAAGTGGCTATTTGTCCTACCCCAAAATGCGGGTATGCATGTTAAGTGATTTTATTTGACAGTCAAAATTTTTTGTTTCCCTGATCTAACCATATGGGGATACAAAGTATACTGTAGATGGAAGAAAATGTCCTTTGGTAATATTTCTTCACTGACTTGGAATAGGGGTGCTTTGAATTCCCACTTTTTGAATGTCTGTGTCGTTTTGCTCTTTGCAAAGACATGTGATGAATTTTTTCAGTGGCCATCTTTCAATTTGTTTTTGAATGCTATTTTAAGTTATGTTGAATGTTAGGCTTGAAACAGTAATTCATTATAGCTGTAAGCCACATTTTCTAACTAAGGTATAGAGTTACTTATCTGTAACATATAACATCACATAAAAACCTGACTGTAGTCTGTACCTGGGTTTAAAACTTACATTATCCTGCAGTTAGAATCAGTTACCTGCTTAGTTAGTTTACCTGAAGTAATGAAAGTCTGAAATGTAGCCACCCCTGCCAGCCTACATGATGCCAAAGATAATATGGAAAATGTCTGATGACCACTGAAACCCAAAGTGGTGCAGAAAAAATCAAGTTCTGTCCAAAAAGTCTTTAATTATGTTTTCTTTCAAATGAACTCTTTGGATTTGATTAAATGGAAGGAAAAGCACCTTGCAATGAGAAAAACCTGACATTTTGGTGAAATGACCTTTTAAATTGCTCATAAGCTGTAAATAGTAATTCAAATTCAATTGCAAGACAGCAGTACAGCAACATACATGTGAATTGTTCCACTGCTTACAAGCTTCCTAAAAGCACAGTACAGAACAAACAGAAAATGGTTGAGGGCTCAGGCTAGGTTTGAGGAGATATTCACTGGAAGTCCTTATGTGGCTCTGAATATAATGTAACAACTAATGTATAACTATTATAAAGATTCAGGATATTGCAGGCATTTTGTTTCAGAGTCTTCATGTTTCTGAAGTATATTTTCCTATATCTACTGTTTCACCTTGGTTTCCAAGTTCTCTTCAACTTTGTCGACTAGTCCTTTGCTTACAGGTAACCTGACAGCTGTGAGATGTGATAGCAGCTACCAAATAATTAGTCTAATGGTACAAGATCTGGACATCTTCATATTAAGTTTCACTTAAAATGAGTAAGAACCTTCTTTTTCTAATAGCCAAAAGAAAAGCAATGGATTTTATGTGTCTTTCACTTGCACCACAACAATTCAGCTACTTTATAGCCTGGACAAAAAAAATCTAACATCAGTTTACAAACTTCGAAGATTTGACATCAGCTGGATCAAGCTACATTTACATCAGTTTAAAAAAGCATCATCGTAAGAGTGCATTTGTTATTAGTTTATATGTTGTCACTTCTCCATTTTATTGCCTGTAAGCATCTTGTTTAATAGACTGAGTTTGTGTGTGTGTGTGTGTGTGTGTGTGTGTGTGTGTGTGTGTGTGTGTGTGTGTGTGTGTGTGTGTGTGTGTGTGTGTAAGGTGTAAATCTTACTTGCCATTGTGTGGCCTCTTCCTTTACTATGAGAATGTAATACAACAGAAATGCATATGCAGGCTATTCACATCTCCCTTTCTTATGCTTCTATACAGTACTATATGGTTGGCAGTACTCATATATTTTACTCACACAATCTTGAGTGTAATCTCATTGCACTAAGAAAATATGGATAGAATAATAAGTCTTCAATGAAACTAGAGTCTATGTTTGCTTTCTTTAAATAAATTGTTCAGCTACTATCTTACATAGTTTAACATAGTCCTTCAGTTCAGTATGAATATTCCTGTTATACAAGGAATAGCTAAGCATAGTGGGAACAAGTAAATATGACATTTTCAGTGAACATCTGTCTTCCCTCACAATACGTAATGGGGGTCCAGATGAAAAGAAGAAATCAATGAGAAAGCAAGAGAAAGGTTGCTGTAACTGAATTCATCCTCAAGCTTTGCTGGGTACCATCACATGGTGGAGCCTGTTGTTTGCAGACTTTCAGTAAAATGAAACTATAAACAGAACTTCTGTATCATGAGAGAAGATGAGATAATCTATATAAACAAAAGTTGAAATTGGGTGCACAGGTCCCTGGGTTTAAAAAAGAGCTCTTCCCTGGCATAATTGGATCTAGAACACAAGAAATATATTTTACATATGTGTTTGTTTACTGGCGTAGAGCACTGATCTAAGTGGACTGTGTTCAGGCTCAGCCCAGAGTTTACAAACACATTAACAAAGGATATGTAGAAAAGAAGGAAGTTAGTCACAAAGTAATTTATATTAAGAAAACACTAATACAAAGATGCAACACCCAGTGTTAGGCACTGATTTCATTGCTCCCATATACACACCCACACACACACACACACACACACACACACACACACACACACACACACACACACACACGCACACACACACACACACACACACACACACACACACACACACACACACACACACACACACACACACACACACACTCTATTAAACAAGACACTTAGAGGCAATAAAATGAACAAGTGACAACATTTAAAATAATGTACAGTTTCTGCTATGCAACAAGCCCAGAATTTCCATAGAGAAGATGTACAGTAAAAATAAGAAATAAATTAAAAGAGTGTGTGAGTGTGTGCGTGCTTGCGCGTGCGTATGTGCACACATGTAGGAGAGTGAGAGAGACAGAAAAATATCTGCACCAGAAAAATACGATCAAAACATATATAAACATTTAAGAGTTACCACAATAGAGTATATATCAGGAAAATAAAGCTATGGTAACCAATATGACCACTGCATCATCTATAAAGACATATATAGCCAGACATGGCAAATTTTACAAAATTAGAAAATAACAATATGAAAATAGAATTTATTGAAAAACAAGCAGTTGGTAATACAAAAAGTCAATAGACTGAAACTGAACTGATAGTCCATCCGAGATATGAATGTTTCAACGTGAAGCCTCATAATGCAGAAACTTCCAAATATGATATGCAATAAATCTCCTGAGATAAGATCCAAATCGGTATTATTACTAATGATATGCCATAAAATATTTCAGAATGTTGATCAGGAGACTCAGTCTAAAACCCAATCATTATTATGGAAAGAGAGAGAGAGAAGTGCAGAAAACTGGGATCAAAGAAGACTACATTAATTCAAAAACCGTTAGACATTTGGTAAAACAAATGCAGTAATTGGAACCGTTAAGAGAGATACATAGCATAGAACAAAAATTAACAGAATACACTACCATACATCTAAACTAGTAAAAGATAAAATGGTACATGAAAGAGTAAACAAACAACAAATAAAAAGCAACCCTGGAAAGGTTAATAAGAATTAACAGTAAAACAATTAAGAAAATAGGTAACACTTCTACAACAGAATAGAAAAAAATGAATCAATTGAATCTTCTTAGATGAATAAAAGAAAGATGCAATATTAAGACAGATCAAGGTCCACGTCATACATTCCTAACAACAAATGAAAAATCTAAGGATGAGAAGAAAGTTCTGAAGTTATACATAAAGGTATAAACAAAGAAAAAGACAAAATAACTAATTCCATACATCCAAAGAATATTTACAGAAAATGGGAAATAAAACAACTGTAGTTAACACCAACTAAAATGAAATAAATTCTGGAGAAGAATTTCAAAATATTCTACTAAACATAAAGATGCTGAATAGATGAAAGTGAAAAAAGAAACAACAAAAATCCTAATATAGAAGATATAAAGATAATGATATAACTATATGTGAGAGTAAAATAAAATTTAGAAATGCCTTCAGCTGGAAAACCCTAGATCTAAATCCAGTCCCCAAACATCTAGCTAAAGGCACTAACACCTCTGCATTGTGATTTATCTTTAAGTAAACACTATCTATATGCACACCCTGAAGAAACACCAGAATGATTATTAATTGAAAACATATATACTTGTCCTTAACAGTAATACCAGTAGTACCTTGTATCAACATAAAAGTTATAGACAAGAACTGATGCAGGTTGATTCTCCAACAATTTAGATAAAAACTCTGCTATGGCAATAGAAGAGAAAAATACTAAAAGAAAATCAAATGAGAACCAAGGGTAATCTCTTTCTAAGCCAAGCCATAACAGAGATCTATAAAAATGGCAAAAACTTAGCCTCAGTATGGCATTGCTAGGCTTAAAAAAAAGTCAACATTCTACATTCTTGTATTGTGGAATGTTTGCAGGTGTATAAAATGCAACACACATTGATAAATTATATTAGAGTTACTATGAAAATATGATATGCTACAACGCAACTGAGCCATGAAAGTGGGCATATTACTATCTCAGGTGTAAGTGTCCAAAATGGTAAACCCTGTTGGGCCAGATTCCAAAAGAAAGTTGTGGACAGTGTAGCACAACAAATGAAAACTTCAGGGCACAGACGGTGGACACAATTCCATAAAGTACTCTAAAACAAGCCTTAGGAATTATCTTTTCAGTATAGGATAATCCCAGAATCCGTGCACACCAGCTGGATTCCAAAACACAGTGAGTGCACCTAAGCAACTTAAATATGACAATGTGTTTTACTGACACTGTATGAAAGCATTCAGCAGAGGCTATGTCTATTACCATGAGAGAAAACTGTTACAGAATACGGTGGAATAAGCACCATTAAAAAAATATGCAACTGTTATGTAATGTATTACAGCAGGCTGGGGGTACTGATAGCCATTGAGGAAGATCTGGCAATGAGTCCTAGAAGGCAGCCAGCTAAATGCCAAGCCAAGCTACATCTAAGTCAGCTGTCTGATCAAGAAATAATTGATAGGTACAGATTAGACAGAGAGAAGGTGCAGACAGTGTGTAACATGTATGCCCTGCACAGGTATGCATGTACCTCGTAAGGCAACCCCATACCTGTCAAAACCAAAGTATGATTGAGCCTAGGTATACTGGCATCAGGGGCATTTCAACAGCATATAGGAGATGCAGTAGGAGTGTCACAGATACTGCCCATTGCATCCAGTCCCAGTTCCTAACAGCAATGTGCATCAACGTGGATGAGTACATCTACTGTTCAGCCACAATCTTAGAGTGCAGGAATGTCATGCACTGTTTCTATACCATTGCCAACTGCCACTGCGTACTTGGTGCAACAGATGGCACCCATGTTTTCCTATCAAAATCCCCACAGTACCTGAAGGAGAAATTTACATAAATATAAAGGGATGGCCATCACTTAATTGTGTGCATAGCAGATGGCTTTATAGGAAACATAATGGTGACATATACTGGGAGTGTCCATGATGTCACCATATGGTAAGGAAGTGGTCTGAGGGCTGCCTTTCAAAATAGTAAAATACCTAAGGGACTATTACTTGGTAAGTACAGGAACACAGTTGTGCTGTAATCTGAATCCAAATCTGTCATCTCCTTCCCACCAGCAGGTGACTGTATTTATCCACTAGAGACATGGGAAATGATACCATATAGAGTTCCATCCAACACTACAGAGGATACATATAATAGATCACACACTGCAAAAAGAAACATCATAGAGTTTTTCTCTGGTGTGTTGAAATTCAGATTCCGATGTCTAGACACATCTGGGGGTGCTCTGCAATACACACCTGAAAAGGCAGTATAGATAATTACTTTGTGTGCAACGCTACACAACATGTTAGCATCAAAACATGGTTGCTTGCCAGCTACAGGTGTGGGTGATCTACCCTAAGAACACCAGATGTCTGAAGATGATATTTCATAGCTGTCAGAGGTGGATCAGAAGAACTCAGGGGAGAGAAGGAATTGATGTGGGCAATGAAGGATGCAGACACAAGTCCTAGCTCAGTGAACATGGCAGCATTTGACACACACCTCTGAGTCATGACTGGCCAGAGGCACATAAGTACACAGAGTAAACATCAGTATTCACAAGTTTCATAATTTACAACTAATGGAAATTACCCATTAGTAGTTCACAGTGAATATCATACATAACCTAATCTTAATATGTAGCAGTAGGAACACATACAAAACATTGAAGAAACAGCAATCTAGGAGGACTGTCTACAAGATTTACCACCAAAGAAGAACACACAGGCATATGTGTGGGATGCAGAAAGTGTGCACAAATTAACTTGACAGCTAGGGTATCATTATAAAAAGTAAGTCCTGTCCAATAGGCACAATCACAAGAAAGCAAAGTCCACAATGTGTATGGGAATGCATTGTCACATGCAATCACAAAAACACTGGCTGTACAATAACAGTGCTGCCTCATCTACACATAGTATTGGTGCAACATGGGGCATTTCCATATAATATATGTGCAGACATGCAGAGTCTCAATGACATTGACCACAGTAGTGCTGATGCAGTAACATATGTATATAATGCATATGTGTGCAGAGGCAGTCAGATATGGGAAGATACACATGAGAAATACAAGTAAGCATGGCAATTAAAAATGGAAACAGAAAAGCAGTGAGTGCTGGTGTTAGGCATGTGCAGGGCCATATTAGAATGCCATAAGTGACACAGGTCCAGAGGCATGGTTGTGCATATGTAAATGGCAGACAACAAGAAAAAATGTAAGGAAAATATCCATTGTATCTGTTCCCTAATAATGATGCAAATGTGAAAGCATGACATCACATATTGAATTATTATTATCAATATCATCACTAACATATGTCAGAGTCAATCAGGTAATACATATCAACAAATAAATCCATTCACATATTTCAGAATAAGTATCAGAAAATCCTGTGCCATCAGACATTCAGCAACCATGGATACATTACTGCGAACTAAAAAAGTACAGCAACACATTAATAATATGGACATACTGGCAAAGGCGTCTACTTTATGTGCTCGAAACACAAAAAACCCAAATCCAAATAGCGCAAAACATAAAGAGCGAACTGCGAATATGTTGAACGTACTAAAGCGAGAAATTTAAACCCTCGAACCATCATAGTCGGCCAACCCACCACCCGCAACACACTACCTACCCAAACACAATAAAAAAAACACATACATACACTAACCAAAACCCTACTTCTAACCCTAAATTAAAGTACCAAAACCCTACTGCTAACGCTACACTAAACCCCACATACACAACTATCTATGCACTATCCTTAACCCCTCCCTAACCCTAAGGTCCGTAACTACCGCACACTTCCCCTACGGAGCTATACCCAAACAAACTAAATTTTCCACACACATACACTTAACAAAACCCTAGACTAAACCTTACATACATTACCTTCACAAAACCTTACATACACTACCTACCTATGCAGTTACCTTAACCCCTCCCTAATCCTAAGGTCCATAACTATCGCACACTTACCTTACGGAGCACGGAGTTATACCACAGATGGGCCAACTATGCAAATTCAATATTTCCACTTTCGCGGTTTCGTTCGTTCAACGTATTCACGGTTCGCTCTTTACATGTCACGCTATTTGGATTCGGGTTTTTCAGCTTTCAAGCACATAAAGTAGACCCCTGGCAAAGACTGAGGTAGTGCATATGCTGCAATGATTTGAAATGTCTGACTTACGTCCACATCCTGGAACATTGGCCATCAGGTATACAACAATCATGACTGGTGATATGATGTGATGTCAGGAATTGGGTGATCTTGTCTGGCGAGTCAATGGTGGCCCATCTCCTGTGGCATTTCTCACCCTCTCATAGCAGCGCATTCAGTTAGCTGCATGGAGGATCATATTTGAGCAACATTGATGACAGACCTTACAGGATCAATAGTGACCACCTATAGCACTGATCATGTTCATCACTTCTGTCCAAACCTCATTTCTCCTCACAGTATTTCTCATCCATCCAAGGAGGCTGTGGCCATGCTGGTGCAGACCCACAATTATAATGTCATTCTCATATAATGAGAAAGGTATGTCACCCCTAGTTTGGTTTGATATCTGGGAGACACTGTTATATGCACATGCTATAAATTTTATGGAGGCTCACAACTGACACGGTGATGTTATAAGCATTTGTCAAGTTACTTGCTCTGCACTCCCTATTAGTGCAAGTTATGCAAAATAATCCTTTATCATGTATATTGCTGTTATGTATTAAAGAAAATAATGGATATGAAAACAACATCTAAATATGTAAGACATGTAACAACATCATCACATGTAACAATCCACTGCATTATTTATATAGGTCATATGTGGGATTTGAACCCATTGCAGAAGATTTACATCTAAAGAACAACCATACAACTCCTGTACCACAGACTCATTACTTTACATATTAACACGGTAAACATTGAACAGTCAAATCTATCCTCACATTGTATGTATTAGATTGAATGCACTAACAGCTACTGCTATATTACTAAGCATCAGAAAATATCTGTAAACTATGCAGTAAACATACAACTTATAGAAAACCTCCAAATCCATCGTTCTCTGTAAGCATAACACAGACGGTAAAGGTTAATCACAATTAACTATTACCTTTTATTATCATCTTTTCATTATGGCTTTATCTATAGCAAATACATTAGTAAGCGTAAGAGAGTATCATGAATTATTAGCATACAACTTACGGAAACTCATGTAATTCATCCTTCTCCTTTATCATAGCAGACACAGTCAACATGAACCAGAATTTACTACTGACATATTTTTATGCTGTTTTCATCCCTTCCCTATTTGTCCATTTCCTGTCTGTGTAAATTATCCCACCTTAATATTTTCCAATCTTTGTCTGGCATGTCTTGTTATATTTGTTTTATGTTTATCCCTACTATTTTCCCTCCTCTTCCTCCTCATTCCCTGTATTTTCCAATCTTTCTATTCTCAGAATAAATAAATAAATCCCCATGCCCCTTTGACTATCCCTCAGATTTTCCCATTTCAGCATAACTCTTGTGTCCCTTACCCCACATCTGCTTTTCTATCTCTCTATTTCCCTGGATGTGTGCATTACATGTGTTCCCCACATAGGTCCCACACTCATTGTTAGTCTCTGTTAGCCTTGGTGAAACTGGCTGTGATTGCCCTTCATCTTAATTAATTTTTTATGTGGAATTTTGTGGATTCCATCAGATTCCATATATTATAATGAATATATTTATATACATCCTTACAACCATTACAACAAAATCAGTAATTTTTTTGCAAATATTTTTCACTTAATGTAAATGTTGCATGAAATCCATAATTGATTGGAAATATTTTTCACTTAATGGACACATTGCTGCAGATTTGTCTTCCTTTATTGATTTTATGTTGTTTGCATTGCTCTTGTATAATTTCAGTTGCTGGATGTTGATAATGCACAGTTGGTTTATAAACCTCTTGCCTGGACATATACAGATTTGATGCAACTGCTTGAGAGTGTGATGACCTTGACAGATATATCTGTTTTGCACTAAGTTATTCTATCAACACAAGGGCATATATTACCTGTTTATCCACAACTTTTGCATGGAACTTAGCAAAATGTTCCAGATTCCATGAATTTTATGGACTCTGAGCCATTGTGATTCTTTATCATTGTTGTTGTTTTGTCCTGCCTATAATCCATTAAGATGTTTTATACTCTGACAAATAATCCTCCCAAACAAAATCTCAAGCCCCATTTGTGAATGATTTAAAGCTACTTCACCTGACAAAAAAAAAAAGAAAATGCAAGTGGCCTTTTTTTAGATGATATAAGAATGATATGTTGCCTTGCTAAATGTGCAAAAGAAATATTCTTGGCAAGAAAATTGAAGCATCTGTAAAATATCAACATGGGAGAGGAATTTAATAAAAATAAATAAAAAAGACTTGAACACGTGAGTGCATATAAATATCTGTCAGCAGATGAAGGGTTTTTGTTACAACATGAAAAAATGAAAACAAAGCTTAGTTGAGTATACCTCAGAAGACCGAAGCCCAGTGCTGAACACTGACTTACTGTATAATAATAAAGTCTAAGCTATAAATCATCTTATACTCCAATTCAGTTTTATAATTTTGATGTAATTGATTGGGCCAGTTAGACAGTAAAACAACAACAACAAAACTGATTCATGCATCTGAAATGTATATATATATATATATATATATATATATATATATATATATATATACATAGACACACACACACACACACACACACACACACACACACACACACATACACATACACATATCTCTATCAGTGTACAGTAAGACTATATATATCCCTTAGTCTGAAAGAAGCATGGGCCTTCTTGATATTGACTCTTTCTCTCTCCCCCTCACTCTTTCTTTCTCTCTCTCTCTCTCTCTGGCTTTTATTGTAGCAGGCAATTGAGTAAATGTCAGGAAAATACTACTAGAACAGCTGAACTTTATTTGGGGTTAATCAGAGTCTCTTTAATTGATGGCAGGTGTGTACCCAAGAAGACTGAATGTTGTAATTAAATCAAAAGGTGCTTCAACAAAGTATTAGTTTAAGGGTGTGCACACTTATAAATCCAGCATATTGTATGTTTTTTTATTTTTTATATTTTTCCCCTAACAGATTTGTTTGCTTTCAATTGAATTGTACAGGTTGTAGGTCACATTAAAGGTGGGAAAATTTTGAAATGATTTACTGTGGTCTCATTTTTTTATATCACAAAAACCTGGCTTTTTAACAGGGTTATGTACACTTTTTATATCCACTGTATATAACTATGCATATATATGCATACATATGCATATATATGCATATATATATATATATATATATATATATATATATATATATATACATATATATATATATATATATATATATATATATATATAAAACAAATAAAAAACAACAAGAAGTCGGCTATCAAAGGAAAGCACCATAGTAAAAAGTATCCAACAAATGCAGCATCAGTGCAACCCCCACTGCTCTCATAAAATTAAAACTTTAATACAATAAAACATTCATAAAGATTAGCACTTTCAGATAACTCAGTATCCTTCATCAGATCAAACCTTCCATACAAACAGTTTTCTATTTAAAAAACTTCATCAGCGAATCAAATTCACCACAGTAGTCTATGCTCCTTTAGGGCTGGTTTGAGAGGTAGTTTGCTGTTCAACCCAGGTAGCTTATCAGCTTGTAAGTTACCTGTCCAATTCATTGCAGCTGTCTCAGTAGCATTCACTAAATCTCCTCCCCTTGCATTCTCATTAATGACCTGTAGGGCCAAGAAGCAAAAGCTATGACAATTGTTCTCCAGCATATGCTTCATCAAAGGATTCTTAAAATCATTTAACTTAATGTCACTTACATGTTTTGAAATACATTCCTTAAACTGGTAATTAGTCTTGCCAACATAAACGGAACTGCATAAATCAAGGCAAGCAGCATAAATAAAGTTTCTGGTCCCGCAGTCTGCATAAGATCTTAACTTGTATATTTTACCATTCACTGGATGTACAAAAGCATCTGAAGTTAAAATGTATTTACAACTGGTGCACATGGAGCAAGGAAAAGTTCCTTTTTTTTGGAAATCAGCTTAGATCTAATCAAAGAGCTGTTACATAGAATCTGCTTTAGATTCTTACAATTCTTAAATGAGAAACATGGTGTGTTGCCAACAATCATTCTAATATTGTCATCACTAGTGAGAATATAGTGTGTGACCGGTTATGATGTAAAGTCTCATGCTGCAAGGAGTGCCCACTTGCAAAATATGGTGCTCCTCTAGATGTTCTTAGTGAAGAACCTTCTTCAGAGAGCCTTTCAACATCATTATGGTCATATGCTGTTTCAAAAAAATATGTTCTTAATAATGGCATCTGCTGCTGTATAGTCATTTTCATCTGTGTGCAGCCTTGATGCTCGTAGAAGTTGCCCCTTAACTATGTTAGAATAAATAGGCCATGGATGCATTCTGTTACGTATTAACAGATTGTTTCTCTTGCAGCTCTTATAGTATAAAGAAGTACGGATGTCATTGCTTTGTATAGTTAAACTAATGTCTAAAAAATGTATGTGTGTATATTGGACTTCTCCATAGTAACTTTCAAAAATGAAGTTGTACTTCCTAAATATTCCACAAATTTATACATTTCTTGTTCTGAGCCAGACCACAGAAAAACATCATCCACAAATCTTTTATAGTATACTAGGTGGTCAGCGAAAGGATTGTTGTTAAGTATAAAGTCCACCTCCCACTTAGCTAACACCAAGTTGGCATATGAGTTGGCACATGGAGTTCCCATCGCTATCCCTGATCATTGCCAATATATATTCTGCTTGAACATCAGGACATTGTTTTCCAACACTGTTCTTAATAGCAGCAGCAACACATAGTATCCGAGTCTAACACAGTGCTTTCACTAAGATACGCTTTAATAGATTTCAAACCATAGTCATTTGGTATGACCGTAAAAAGGCTCTGTATATCCATGGTGACCATATAAGTAATCTTTGTCATTTCCTGTTTTATCTTGTAGTTAAATAATGATGTTAAAAATTTTTGGTATCTCTTAAGACAGTGGGTACATAGTCGGATACTTCTCTCAGTTTTCCTTCAACATATGTAGACACGAGCTCAGGAAGCCAGCCAGCCCCAGCCACAATAGGGCATAGTGGAGGATCTAGGAACTGTTTGTGAATTTTTGGCAGCCCTTTTACCACAGGTATTAATGAAAAAAATTAAAAAAATCACACAAATCTTTGGTTATTTTATTTAATATTAATAGGTCCTTGACTGTATCATAAATCAATTGAATCATTCTATCTACTTGTAATCAATTAATCCTCTTGTATGTTGTCTCATCAGATAGCATATTGCTCATTTCATGTTATATACAAATGCATCAGGAACTACTATAGCACCACCTTTGTTTGCAGGTAAAATTACAATGTTATCATTATCTTGGAATTCATCTAATGCACACTTCTGTTTAAGTGCTAGATCATAGGAGCGATGTTTACACTGATTAAGCAGCTGAGATATGTGCACTTCACATACTTTTAAAAAAGTATCTATAACCAGTGCATTTTGTGGAATGAAGGTGCTGGTTTTAACCAATAGTTTCACATTGTCATGTGGCTCATTTCCATAAATATTTTTTAATATAATACTCCTACCAAAAAGTCTCAAGTCCACTGTAATATCACTCAGTCAAGAGCCAGTCCTAGGAATAAATGATAACCCTTTATTAAGGACAGATAAATGCTATATTGAAAGGGATAAGTTAATTAAGTTTACAACTAAACCACTGTTGTCATTTATGTGATGCCCATGCACTAGCCCAGTAATCAAGGAGTGTCAAACTTCAACACTAGCACCAGTGAGGGGCGTCCATATTGGGAGGATAACAAGTACACACACAGTAAAGTACAATTTCCCTTAAAAACACACAGAGATCACAGTCAGCCTGGGGCTGGTTTCTCCCTTTCTCTCCAGATCCCCAATAAGACTCCCCACTGGCACAGCTATAGGGTTCAGATCTCAGCCGAGTAGCCAAGCCAAATCCTCCAGTACCCTCTCTGTTCAAGCAGTGCTTCATGTCCCTGCTCAAGTAGCTGACACACACACACTTTGAGATTTGATTTATATACAAGCACACAGACACTCCTGGGGAATGCTGGCACAGGTTCTCCAGCTATGCCCCTTCTGCCCAGACTATATGAGAGTACCACCTGCCACCAACTACTCATCAGCTAATCTAAAGGCCCTTCCCAAAGGGTGTCCATCTCTACTGTGCAATGTTATTATTATCCCAATGGTAAGTGTGATGAACAGCAAGGATATTGGAGTTTCTTGTACAGTATCATCAAATAAATGCAAGCACTCTAAGAGCTTAAATTATCTCTACATAAAACAGTCACAGTTAAAAGGTTTAAAAATATTTAATGATAAATAATAAAAACACAAGACAATCCTCAACACAGTATTAACAGAGAGTTCAGAAATCACACAAAATACTTTTAAAACAACATTGTAGGATAGTCTGACATAAATATAGAAAACAGCTAGACTAATCTTGCTACTTCTATCTATGTCTAAGAGAAATACTAAGATCTAAATCCTAATTACAGAGCAAAGTGCTGGCGAGTTGTTGTCAGCTTCAGAACAAAATACAAAATGCAATCTCTTTCTCTTGAAAATATTCTTAAATTGATAATGCACATTACTGCTGAGTCATTTCAGATTACATCATTCTTGTCACTTCTGCTTAAGTTTCCCAGGCTCACAGAACTTAAAATTTAACATTTCTTTGTGATCTGCAGCTGCCAGGAAATCACAGCAATAAAAGACACTTTACATGTGAAACCTAGTAATTATCTCTGTCTTAAGACAACAGAAAGAATTTCCAGCTGCAGACATCGTGTCTCCCAGCTTGAGATCACACACAGTCATAAAATTGTTTCCTTATCAGCTTTCTTCCAGCAGGGTGCACTCTGGTTACATTTTTGAAGCTCAGCACATAACACAGTTTTTTTACATTTGTGACACAAGCCTTTGGATCATATTAACATTTACAATGACACAGAATTATTAACAAAATTCTATCTAGCTGGGCTGGCTGCCCATCATTTTATCACACTTCATCCCCCCCTAAGAACTCAAACTAGTTTTTCAAGTGTCCCTTGAGAAATGTTGCTTGAGAAGGTTGAGTCTATCTTGGTATACCTTACCCCATTCCCTATCTTGATAGCCCAACTGCGTTGGCATTGCTAACCTCACTGTGGTGCTGCACTGTCATATCATATGCTTGCAACTCTAGGCTCCACCTTAGCATCTTGGCATTTTGATGGCTGGCTCGATGTAAGCATGTTAGGGGATTGTGATCTGTAACTGCAGTGAATTTCCTTCCATACAGATAAGGGTGAAGTTTCTGCAGTGCCCACACTATGGCTAGACATTCCTTTTCTACAGCTGCATAGCATTCCTCCCTGGGTTGGAGCCCATGACTGAGATAAACCACTGGGTGCTCTTCTCCCTCTGAAGAAATCTGGCTAAGTACAGCCTCCACCCCATGATTCGAAGCATCCACCTGCACAACAATTTTTTTGCTGTAATTTGGATTGGCTAACACAGGGAGTCCTCCCAAAACATCTTTAAGCTTCTGGAATGCCTGCTCACATGCTGTGGTCCACTCTACCTTATCTGGCCTGTTTTTCCTTTTCAGGTCTGTGAGGGGAGTAGCTATGGTAGCATAACTGGGGACAAACTTCCTGTAGTAACCTGCTGTCCCTAAAAATACCCTCACCTGCTTTTTAGTAACAGGTGCAGGCCATGCCTGAATGGCTTCCACTTTGGCAGGTTCTGGCCTGATCTTACCACTCCCCACTCTATGTCCCAGGTAGGAGACCTCTGCCATACCCACCTGACATTTGCTGGGCTTAATGATCAACCCTGCCCAGCACCTCCCTGACATACTGAAGGTGCTCTTGCCGGGAACAGCTGAAGATGACAATATCATTTAGGTAAGCAAGGGCAAAATCTCCTGCTCCTGCTAGGATATGATCTACCAGCCTCTGGAAAGTCGCTGGAGCATTTTTCATCCCAAAGAGCATCTTTGTGAACTCATACAAGCCAAAAGGAGTCACAAAGGCTGACCTCTCTCTAGCACTGGGAGACAAGGGCATCTGCCAGTAACCCTTGGTAAGATCAATGGTGGTAAGATACTTAACCCCACCCAGCTGCACTAGGGCTTCATCTGTCCTAGACATGGGGTAAGCATCTGACTCTGTGTGACTAATTTCCTGTAGTCCACACAGAACCTGGTGCTGCCATCCTTCTTTAGTACCAGCACCAGTGGGGAGGCCCAGGGACTGCTGGACTCCTGAATTATTCCTAGTTCCAACATTTCCTGTATCTCCTCCCTCAGAGTCTGTTTGACTCTCTCAGGCATCCCATAAGGGTCTGCCTAATAGGCCTTTCCTGTATCCACCTGGTGATGCACCAGGTGGGTGCACCCTGGTTTCCCAGTGAACATGTCCCCAAACTCCTGTAACACTGCTCGGATTTCTCAAACCTGGGTAGGAGATAGCTGCTGGGACATTGCTACCCTTTCCACTGAGGTGTCAGTCCGAGCCTCACTGAGATAAGTCACCAGATCTCCCTCAGACTCCTCCTGCAAACCACTGCAAATACTCAGCACAAGGGCCTCTCTATCATGGTAATGTTTCATCATGTTAACATGGTACACTTTGTGCCCCTGTCTCCTGCCTAGCAGTTCTACCATGTAGTTAACATCGCTGACCTTCCTTACTACCTTGTAGGGTCCCTCCCAGGCTGCCTGCAGCTTGTTGTATCTGACAGGAATGAGACCCATTACCATCTGCCCTACAGCATCCTCTCTAGCTCTAGCATTCCTGTCATACCAGACCTTTTTCTGTTGATGGGCTTCTGCCAGGTTCTCCTGGTCCAACCCCATGAGTTCTTGGAGCCTTGCCCTGAGGTTTAGGAGATATGCCACAACAGACTCCTTGTGGGATTCACACTCACCTTCCCACTCATCACAAATTAAGTCTAGAGGTACCCTCCCCCTAAAGCCATATAACAACTCAAAAGGTGAAAAGCCTGTGGATTCCTGGGGAACCTGTCTGTAAGCAAACAACAGATGAGGCAAGTATTTGACCCACTCTCTCTTAAACTGGTCTGCAAATGCCCGTGGCATGGACTTGAGTGTAAAGTTTAACCTCTCAATAAGACCATTAATCTGGGGATGGTAAGGGGTGTTCTTTAGGTGCTTCACCCCACAGTGCTTCCATAGACAAGCCAACAGGTCTGACATGAAATTGGCACCTCTGTCAGTCAGGATTTCTTTTGGGAAACCTACCCTGCTGAAAATCTCTAACAAAGCATTTGCCACCTTTTCTGCCTCAATGGAGGACAAAGCCACTGACTCAGGGTATATTGTAGCATAATCTACTACCACTAGGATATACTTTTTTCCCTGTGGAGCTTGGGGTACTCAGAGGCCGCACAATATCCATAGCTACCCTATGAAATGGCTCCTAAATCACAGGCAAAGGCATCAAAGGAGCTTTCACTTTGTCTCCTGCCTTGCCTACCTTTTGGCACTGCTCACAGGTCCTGCAGTACCCTGTTACATCTCTGGATATTCCAGGCCAATAAAAGGTCTGCATAATATGTCTCTTTGTACGTTTTATGCCCATATGACCTGCAAAGGGAATATCATGGGTTATGGTGAGAAGTGGCAGATGGTAGGCTCTAGGCACTACCAACTGCTGTATTCTCTCACCCTCTAGCCCCCCCTCAGGGGTCCACTCTCTATACGGTAACCCTTTGTCCCAGTATTCATATTCCCCCTTCCCTTGAGAATCAGGTGCCTCAATAGCTATCTGCCTCTGGCCTTGTAATGTAGAGTCTGAGAGCTGAGCCAGTCTCAGCTCTCTCTTTGTAACCCTTCCCAGCTCTCCTTCCACAGGAAGTCTGGCATCCTCTGACAGCAATGCCTCACTGTCAGCCTGAGTACTACTACTCACCTCTGCCCTTATAGTCACTCTGTCCAAGGGAACATCAGTCCCCACAAGCAGCTGTGGCTCACCTTCAGTCTCACTGCTACAGGGTAGCTCCCTCCTTGAAGTAACCACCTCACCAGTCCTGGCTGCATGTATGCGGTCTGTCTGGGTCTCCCCAGGCTACCAGACCCACATGCTTGTTTCCAAGCCTGACTGCATGTAACTGCATAAACACATGATATTGCCTCATCAAAATCCTTCCCTATCAGGACATCTACAGGATGGTAGTTTGGTACCACTGTTGGCTGAAAACAACCTACTATTGGAATTTTGTCATTCCCACTTACTGTCTCTCTCACCTTTTGTTCCCACCTTGCCTCCATGGATATCTATATTCCACATAGCCTCACTGGTTGCATTCAAACCATTTAACCCTAGGTCCTGGACGTGTACCTGGACTAGTGGCTTTCCCTGCTACTGGCAGATTCTGTTGGGGCAGTCTGGGCTGCCCATCATGGGTTCCCTTAGACCCCTGAGCAGTATTGGGTGTCCCTTTTCTGTGCTGTGGTACCCTGCTTGCTAGGTATAGGTCTCCCTTATTCCTCAACTTATCTACAGTAGAGTATTGTCTATCAGCTAACCAAAACCTCATGTCCTCAGGCAAAGTGCTAAGGGCTTGTTCCCTCACCAAAAGGTCTGCCAACCCTTCAAAAGTGGTGACCTGACATCCACTCACACACCTATGAAAATAAGTGCTCATTTCAGCAACATATTCATGCACACTTTCATCTGCCTTGTGTCTATGCTCATGAAATCTTTTCCTATAAGCTTCAGGTGTTAGCTTAAAAAATTCTAGCAAACAGTTCTTTACAACATTATAGTTTAAAAAGTCAAAATCAGATAGTTTGGACAGAACATTTACAGCTTTACCATGGAGTAAGGTGGTCAGGAACCGTAGCCAGAGCCTTTGGTCAACATCATACTGTTTACATACCCTCTCAAACATATGAATGAAACTATCAAAATTATCCCTCTCTGTAAAACTGTGGAAGAAATTTACTGACCTTTGTTGCTTCTGAGGTTCAGTTACTCCCTTCCCCATTACCTCTATGACTCTGGAGAAGAGTCAGCATCTCCTTTCCATGCTGCTGCTGCCTGTCCTTCTCCTCAGCTGCCAGACTTAGCCATTTCTGATTCTCCTCAGCCTGCAGACGTTGCAGTTTCTTATTTTCCTCAGTCTATAGATGCCTCATTCTCTTTGCTGCTTCTATTTCAAAATGCTTGGCCTCCAACTCAAGTCTCTTTATCTCCAGATGGACTTTTACATCCTCTGTATAAAGGTTGAGCTGTCCATTCTCTGAGTGTTGTACATCTCCACGGCCAGTCTGATCATCCTCCTGGTTGCTATTCTCTGATACAGCTGTGACTAAAGCTGCAATCATGTCTGCTTTAGTCAGGTTTCCATGCACCAGTCCTTTACCCTGGCACATCTCAGCCAACTGGCTCCTTGTCAGTTTGCCATACTCCTCAGCTGACATGCTTGCCTGTTCTCCCTGACTAACTAAGCTAATAAAAGAAATAAAACAACTGTGATCTGAAATCTGAATGTTCACTGCATGGCTGATTTAGAGTACAAAAACACCTTCACTGATCACTGTATACAAGCTACAGGAATTCACTTTCCACACCACTCCAAGCCAATTAATATGTGATGTAGCTAACTCACCACTATCAACCAATTAATACTTGATGTGGATATCCCACCACTGTCAAACAATTAATATGTGATGCCCGTGCACTGGCCCAGTAATCAAGGAGCCTCAATCCTCACCACTAGCACCAGTGAGGGGTGTCCACATTGGGAGGATAACAAGTACACACACACACACACACACAAACACACACACACACACACACACACACACACACACACACACACACACACAGAAAAGTATAATTTCCCTTAAGAGCACACAGAGATCACAGTCAGTCTGGGGCTGGTTTCTCCCTTTCTCTCCAGATCCACAGTAAGACTCCCCACTGGCACAGCTATAGGGTTCAAATCTCAGCCAAATAGTCAAGCCAAAACCTCCAGCACCCTGTCTGTCCAACCAGTGCTTTGTGTCTCTGCTGAAGTAGCTGACACACATACAAACTTTGAGATATGATTTATATACAAACACACAGACACTCCTGGGGAAGGGTGGCACAGGTTTTCCAGCTATGCCCCCTTCTTCCCAGACTATATGATAATACCACCTACCACCAACTACTCTTATCAGCTACTCTAAAGGCCCTACCCAAAGGGTGTCCAATTCTTCTGTTCAATGTTATTATTATCCAAATAGTAAGTGTGACAAGCAGCAAGGCTGTTGGATTGGCTTGTGCAGTATCAACAAATACATGCAAGTACTCTAAGAGCTTAAATTGTCTCTACATAAAACAGACACAGTTAAAAGGTTTAAAAATATTTAATAATAAATAATAAAAACACAAGACAATACTTATTAACTCAACACAGTGATAACAGACAGTTCAGAAATCTCAGAAAATACTTTTTAAAACAACATTGTAAAATAGTCTGACATAAAGAAAACAGCTAGACTAATCTTGCTATTTCTATCTCCAAGAGAAATACCAAGATCTAAATCTTACTTACAGAGCAAAGTGTTGGTGAGTTGTTGTCATCTTCAGAACAAAGTACAAAATACAATCTCTTTCTCTTGAGATAGCTCTTAAATTGATAATACACATTGCTGCTGAGTCATTTCAGATTACATCATTCTTGTTACTTCTGCTAAAGTTTCCCAGGCTCACAGAACTTAAAATTTAACATTTCTTTGTGATCAGCAGCTGCCAGGAAATCACAGCAATAAAAGACCCTTTGCATGTGAAACATAGTAATTATCTCTGTTTTAAGAGAATAGAAAGAATTTCCAGCTGCAGACATCCTGCCTCCTAGCTTGAGATTACAGTCATAACATTCTTTACTTATCAGCTTTCTTCCAGCAGGGTGCACTGTTTTTACATTTTTGAAACTCAGCACATAAATAGTTTTTTTTTTGCATTTGTGACACAAGCCTGTGGATCATATTAATATTTACAATGACATAGAATTATTTACAAAATTCTATCAAGCTGGGCTGGCAGCCCCTCAGTTAATCACAATTTACTTCACCAGTGTTCAATTTCATTAGCTTGACAATTTCCTCCTCTTTCTCCGCCTGCTTATAGAACAATTGCTCTTCTGTGTAGTTACATATGTCAGGGGAAGAGGTAACAAGGGTATGGGAAAAACCAAAGGGGCTTGCATCCCTTCTTTTTGTCTAGCACCCAAGTCTTTAACAGCATTTTTGCCAGAAGAAGTAGTAATACCATGAGCACTCATCAAACTGTTAAAACTATTCGGTTTGACAGCAACAGTGTCAATAGTGTCAGTATTACTGGTTGAAGTGTTCATATCATTTCTGTGTGGCTCTACAGATGCTATGTCTTTCCTGTTATGACTAATTTCATTGGCGTGATTCCTAGGCCATGTAAAGGCATGCCCATTAACAAAATCACTGTAATCCCTTATAAGTTTCTCTCTCTCATGTTTACTGTGAAATGCTGTTACATTTAAAAATAAATCATTTAGTTTCTCAACATAAATGTCTTTGGTGTACTTACTTTCCATCTGCTGTTGCTTCTTCTCAACCTTAGTGATTAAAGTCCATTCTATCAGTTCAAAGTGGTCTAAAATCAGTCATATATAAGTCAAGCTGGTCTCCATATTCAGTTGTTGCCATTTTTTCAAGAATTCCGGTTGTGAATTCCCATAAGTAAGTATAACCAGTACCCTCAGACCACGTGGCATGATCTTATAAGGAAGACGAGCTTCAAGGTGAAAATGCTGCCACTGTATCCACCTTAATTTATACAATAAGTCTTCCAACTTTATATACAATGGTTTAAATGTCTCCATCTCAAACTGTTCATCTTCAGTAGTTAGTTCACCACCATCAAAACACATAGAAAACTTAATCCTCAGCAAAGGATTGGCCAGGTTCTGAACAAAATCTTTATTGAACAAAGCTTGCACATTCTTCTTTTGTGTAGGATGATAGTCCAATTCTATATTATAAAAATCAGGCCTCACACTGCATTCTTCCATGTTATATAAAACAAAAAAAACTCTAGGAAGGAAAAAGAACTAGAAAAACAAATTTCTGATTTGAGTGTTTTTGTTCTTTATTTATCGAACTTCATCAGAAATCTTTCAGTATTCAAATATGAGTGAGTGAAAACTCAAAACTAAACAGCCTAAAATAAAAGAGAAAGTTCCACCCACAATGTGGATGTCATAGATGTATATATGTGTGTGTGAGATATATATATATATATATATATATATATATATATATATGTATATATATATATATATATATATATATATCTATATATATATATATATATATATATATATATATATATATATATATATATATATATATATATATAAAGTATACATATAAATATAAATATATATACATTATATATATATATATATATATATATATATATATATATATATATATATTATATATATATATATATATATATATATATATATATATATATATATATATATATATATATATATATATATATATATATATATATATATATATATATATATATATATATATATATATATATATATATATATATATATATATATATGCAAAATGTATATATGAATATATGTGTGTGTGTGTGTGTGTGTGTGCATATGTGTATGTAAATGTATGCATGCAGGGGTTCATTTATTTATTACAGTAGGTGGTGGGGTAACTGTGAATAACTGCAACCACAGGTTAAAATACATTATATGGCCAGTCTTTCTCCTGCATTCATGGCAAGCATAGATTGGAAGTGATCAACAGAAGTGGCTTTCTGTTTTGGAAGGCAGTCTGTGGACTGGTCATGGGTTTTGGTGAATGAGATGTTTTATGTGTTTTTATGTGTCTGGGCAATATATTCTTGTAGTCATTTGTTCTTTCACTTTCATCAGCATCTAACATTAATGGGGTGATTAGAAGGTGGCTATCTTTGGTGGTATGGAGGCAGGCAATGAGTAAAAACACAAGGCATTTATATGATCAGTGTTGAATGACTGATATGGCTCAGTGGGGCAGTCTACATGCCTATGGACAAGCAGTTGAAATACATTATTGACACCACTAATGACTTCACTATCTTTGCAATCAGACATCATAAATGTGCACAGAAGTAAGCAGTCTTTTTGGGGGTATCATGTAAGTGAAAACAGTGGGCAAACACATGATCAGTGTAAACCCTTTGGATTTGGTTTAATAGTTAAGGTGTTAACCTCACAGACAGAAGGTACAGGTTTGATTCTTACTAATTTGCTAGGCTTAAAATGGCCCACAAAGGCAACTAGCCTAGTATTTACCTACGAACCTGTGAAACATTGATAGATATGGGGTTTTGGCAGAGTATATGTGTCTGAGGGTAAAAAATGAGATACTTTACTATGGTCATTATTCCTTTTACTTTCCTGACAATGAAACCTCAATAGCATACACAAAAGGTGGGTATCTATTGGAATTAGGGGTGAGGAGGTATGGTATGTAAGAAATCATAGGGCTGTTACACAATAACTGTTGAATGTTCATTGATATGGCTTAGTGGGAACACTATACATGCCTGACAGTAGCAAATTAAAATAAATTGTAGTACCCATTATGTCTTTTAGTTTCTTTTCACTAAAATGTCAGAAATGTATAGAATTTTTTTTTTTTTTTTTTTTTTTGCGGGGACAGGGAGGTTATATGTGAAAGCAAAGGGCAGTTACATTATCACTGTTAATGATCACTGATATGGCTTGCATGAGCAATGTATGTTTATGAAGACAACAAGCTAAAATACATTACAGTGACCATTATATTTATGTGACTTCATCACAGTCATGGTGGTGTACTATCTCAGAAGGGGCACATTCCAGTAGCAAAATGAACTGCATCTAGTATTTGTTGTATTGTAAAAACACAGGGAAGAAACAGCTCATGAGCTGTCAGTGAAATTGTTACTTTATTATAATTTCACAGCCTTTGACGATAATGTCTTTAGCCTCAGTTCATAATACACATCCACATTTTCACTGCTTCTTACAAAGGGCAAATATGGAATTCATAAAAATTGCAACAAGTTGCACACTTGCCTTTGGTGCAGACGGCTATGGGTTATATTTTCAAGTGTAGTAGATGGATTTCTGACACTGCAGTGCAGCATAAGTGGGATGATGCACTCCTAAGTGTGTCATCCTTTGGATAAGATGTTAAACCAAGGTCCTATCTGTTTGAGTTGGTGGTAGCTCAGATGGATGTAAAAGATCCAATGGCACCTATCAAAAACAACAAAAGTTCTTCCCTGATGCCCTGGCCAAATTTCACCTAGTAGTATGAATACTACCTCAAGTTTCCACTGAAAAGAGGCCACTAAACTAGTGGGACTAACCCAGTCAACAAAGGATAAAATATCTATTTGTGTGTGTGTGTGTGTGTGTGTGTGTGTGTGTGTGTGTGTGTGTGTGTGTGTGTGTGTGTGTGTGTGTGTGTGCGTATATATATATATATATATATATATATTTATATATATATATATATATATATATATATATATATATTGGTTTTATTCCATAAGAGTAAAACCATTATTTCTTTGTTCTTGAAAGTGTCACCTTTCACCATTTTATGTGTTATTATAGAGAAAAAAAGTGAAAGCTCACCTGGCATTTGTGACCTCACACTCAGAAATTCATTGTGCAACCGTTAATTCCTTTGCATATCTAATAGATTCATCGGTTCATAGGTGTGTACTAGGCTAATGGCCCTGGAGCTTTTACAAGCCTAGCCCATAGAAGTGCCCTGGCATTGTGCCGCCCGATGTTAGTTTCCAGTGCCTCTATCATGTAGAGCCACTGGAGTAATCCCCACGGTGAACTTTCTATTTCCCATCCACTCATCAAAATTTCTCTTGAAGAGGGCCAATGAGGTGCTCTGCTTGACATGTATGGGAAGTCTATTCCAGAGCATGAGCAGTCTCTGGGATATGAACCTATCCCTCCAGCATGTTCTGTTGATTATGGTAATGAGGTTGAGGTCTTTGGAGCATGTGGTGCGGAGGGATTGGGATTTCTTTAGATGTAGCATTTCTGACAGAGCTGGGACAGAGATGGCTTTGTAAGTCAAGCAGAGGTCGCCTCTTAGTAGACGATATGAGACAGAGAATAGCTGGAGTTTTTTGAGTCTGTCCATGTAGGACATGTGTTTAAGGCCTAGGATCCTCTTCGTGAGGTACTTTTGTGGCCTTTTTGTTGCATGTGTCTAGTGAGGTACATGCCAAATGGAGCATTATACTCAATGACTGGCCTAATGAGGGAAGAGTAGAGAGAGGATGACCTTGTTCTTCCTGGATGCAAAACTCTTGGTAATGAGATGTGCCACATAGAAGGACTTTCTGACCACAGTGGCAATATGGTGGTCGAAGGAGAGGTTGCTGTTAATCTGTGTCCCCAGATCTCGTATAATGCCTTCAGTGTTCATTGGGCTTCCATTAATGTGATAATTAGTGGGAACTGAGTTTTTCCCAAAGGGGATGATGACACATTTTTTGGCATTAAGCTTAAGGCCATGGTTTCAACACCAGTCATTGGTCTCAGTGAGGCTTTTCTGCAGGATGTCTACATCACTTGGGGAGTTAATAATGGCTCCCAGCTTGCAGTCATCTGTGAACTTGATCAACCAGAGTCCCTCCATGTTGGCCTGGACTTCTGAGAAGTAGATGCCAAGCAAGATAGGACCCAGGACCGATCCCTGTGGGACTCCACTCATGACTGGTCAGCAGTCTGATTTGGAGTCCACTACTTTCACACTGTGGGTTCTATCTGTGAGCCAATTTGCAGTCCACCTAGTGATATAGGGGTTGATGCCTAGTTTGGTGAGTTTATCAATAATTACTGAGTGGGGAATAGTATCAAAGGCCTTGGCCAGATCAGGGTAGGCTGTATGAACTGCCTTGGCCTCATCCACAGCTCTGGTGACTGACTCAAAGAAGTCAACCAGGTTGAGCAGGCACGATCTACCTTTCACAAAACCAAATTGTGTAGGATTTAGAGTTTGGAAATTCCCTATATCCTTGTTAATTATGTCCATGATGATGTGCTCCATATCCTTACATATCAGACCCGTCAGGCTAATTGGGCGATGATTCCCAGGGTCTGAAGTCTCTCCCACTTTATGAAGAGGGATGACTATAGAAGTGCACCATTTGGTAAGGATAAATCCTGAGGTAAGGCTGTGATTGAACAGGGCACACAGATGTGGTGCCAGTTCACTTTGTAGTTCATGTTGAACACATCCAGAGGTATTGTCAAGTCCCATGGAAGCTGAAGTATTGGCCTTGGACAATGCAGCTTTAACCTGTGCTGCAGTAATGTTGGGTGCCTGGCATTCCTCCGGTATTGTGATTGGTCCTTTGGAGGGGGAAAGAGGGGGAAAGTTGGCACTGAATCTGTCGGCCAGTATGTTGGCAATATCTGTTGGCTCAGTATAAGAGGTAACATTGTGCAGTAACATAGAGCAAACCTGGGTATTGCCATAGAGATTCTTGATATGACTATAGAAGGCTTTGTGGTTGTTTTTAGTGTCTGCCACAATTCTGCCTTCATAGCTGGCTTTAGAGGTTTTGATGAGGGATCTCAACTTTTTGTTGAGGCTAATAAGGGAGTTTTTCCAGTCTTGGGACTTCATCTTTTTCTGCAACAGTTTCTTCCTTCTGTTGTAGAGTTTAATGGCAGGGGACCACCAGATTGGTTTCCTTTTTTTTTGGAGGAGAGTGTCTTGGTTCTGTTGGGTATGGCTAGTACCATGCACTTATGTATGTGTTCGTACAGTGCATTGGTGTATGAATTGGCAGTCATGCATCTATTTTCCATTCACATGGGTGCCATGAAGTCAGCCACCTCTGTTTTTAGGAGCCCAAATTCAGCTTTGGTGAAGTTTTTTCATGGTGGTTACCTTTGCGAGGGGTGGGGGGTGATGGGGGCAGTGTGGATTTCCATGGTGATTAGTTTGTGGTTGGATCTAACCAGGGAGGAATTGACTATTGGTGGAGAACAACGGTTGCCCATGTTAGTAATAATCAGATCAAGGATGTTGCTTCCTCTAGTGGGGGTAAGAATGAACTGGTCCAGGCCATTGGAAATGATGAATTCCAGAAAGCTTTGGGCCAGTGTACTGGTGCATGAGTAGTTTTCCCAGTTGATGGAGGGGTAGTTGAAGTCACCTAGTATGAGAGTGTTGGGTTGGACCCTAATAGTTTCCAGGAACATGGAGTGAGAGTCTTGGGACATGGTTGGGGACCTATAGCAGGCTATGACCTGAATCACTGTCTTACCCAATGTTAGTTGTACCAGAAGTATCTCGGATGCATTATGCTGGGCTACTACTCTGGAGGTGTGTATATTCTTTATGAATATGGAGACACCACTGCCTTTGGAGCTTCAGTCCATGTTCTGGGGCCGAAAGGTGTGGAATAAGTTATAGCCTGGTAGTGCAGGGGTCCTTTCTGCTGCATTAAACCAGGTCTCTGTTACAGCACAAATGCCGATGATCTCCATTTTGAGGAGTGCTTCAAGCAAGTGCATCTTGAGATTTAGACTTCTAGCATTGAGCAGCATGACCCTCAGATTGCATTTATTTATAGCTGTTATGGTGGTAATTTTGTCTTTGGAATACCACCTAAAAAAGGCACTATAGGGGTGGCAAGAGCCTTAGCCAGTATCCATTAACCCATGGGTGACAGATGCAGGCCATCTCTGGCAAAGCATCAAGGTCTGTCAGTCATGTCATCCCAAGGAGACAGATACTGGATCCCCTTAGAAAGACACCAGAAACTTAGCCAATTGTTGAAGTCAGTCATTTTCTGCTTGCACTGCAGTATCATTCTGGATGACGGTAGGATTCTGCTCAGGGATAGGGTCATACCTGCCTGGGCCACATAATCCAAGAGCTCCTCCATGTCTCTTTTCATGTGATCCAGGGAGGTGCATCTCAGGTCATTCACACCCACATGGACAGTGACAGAGTCATACTTATACTTGTTGTGGAGTGACCTGAGTGCATGTGTTATGTGTCAGATTCTGGCACCTGATAAATAGCTGACTGTTACTTTCTCCTTATTCAGCCTAGTGAATGGGACATCAGTGTGCCTCACTATTGAGTCACCTGTGATTAGTGGATTGGGCAAGCTGTTTTGCCTTAGGGCTTAGGTTGAGGGGCACACTGTGCAGGTGAGCTATAGTTTATAACTGAATGGCCTGCTTTGTTATCCAAAATTATTCTAGAAAATGTCAAGATTTTTTCAGTGTTATAACCCTGTATTGATAATCTTCACCGATACATCTATGCAGCTATTAGAAAATTTCAGGCTATCACTTTGTATTGCACTCAATATACATTAGGTCTGAGTAAGCTGCAGTACACAGAATACACCCCAAACTGAAAATATATCTTTACTGTGTTGTCATTACATCAGAAGTAAAAAACAAAAAAAACAAAAACATAAATAGTTCTTCAGGAAAGGCAATATTTCTTTTACCTCAAAAAGGGTAGGTTTAGACTTCGAAGACAATGCACTACCATGTAAATCATGACTAAGATGCAATGAAATCCTAGAGGGCAGAATGACAATCTTGAGTGCATTTTGATAATAAGTATCCTGGTACAAATCCATAAAACCTTGTTTCACAAATGGTCATAGGTGTTATGACACATGCCTTCATACATATGAAATATAGTGTTTCAGACAATTTTGATGACATGGCCTGGCATTATATCTTATTTGCACTGGCAGGGCTAGCTGACATTTACTCAGAAAGCAGGGTATAATTAAAGAACATAATATATATACACTAAGTTGTGATTACATAACAAGTAAAATAAAGTCATAATAGATATGTGCCCATGCAAAGTAAGATTTCTGTTACTGCATGTAGGTAGATACCCAATGCCCATGTACTAATAAAGGTAGTGTGTTGCCATGTAAAGCCGGCCTAAAATGTAGCAATTTTTTTAAAACAAGAAATATCTTTATTTATCACTTATGACATAGGTAATCATATATTTATATAAATGAAAAAAACAATATTGACATATTTTCAGTTGCAAAAGTTGTATATCACTTATAATCTATCCAGTAATTGTCAAACATTACAAAGGTCATTAAATTCCTGCTTTCCCTAAATCCTCATGCCTTCTTCAAAATATTTTTTTGCCTGTATTGCTCCCACTAACCACAACTTCCATTTTGTCTATATAATTGCTTCTACCCTTTTCTAAACATCTCACCTGCAGCTGTTTTATCTCTGTTATTATATTGACTACTTCTGGTATAGTTGGTTTAGACTTTGCTTTCCATTTGTTAGTAATTGTTTTTTGGCAGACACTAGAATTAAACTCAGCAAGGCCTTTCTATGTCTAGGCAATTCTGACTCTGTATCATAGCTCACAAACTTATTTCTTTACTTATACCAATTTGCTCACCCAGTATTTATGTTAGAGTACTCTGCAGGGAATTGTTAAAGTCTGCCAACTCACTGCACTCCCCAAAAATATGTTCCCAATTGCCTCTTACTTCTCCATCACACCTTCAACATTTGCAATCTACCAGAGGAAAAATTCTTTGAAGTCTGCTTGGAGTATAAAAATACCTATGTAAATACTTCCAAGCAAAGATCCTAAATCTTCTAGACTTTGTTGCATATTTGGGATACATACATATATTCCCCCATTGTTTCTTTGTGAATTGTTTATCCCAGTCTCACTTCCCAGTCCTTTCTAACCTCCTCTGATTGATTCCTTTAGTTATCATGCAATATTTTATATGGCCTACTAATTTTCCCTTTTTAACAACAACTTCTGTTATAGATTCTACTAAAAGCGCTACCAGTGCTGGTCTTTCACTTAGGACTCCCTATTTCTTTCTCTTTGCCTATACTCTGATATCTGCAGTCCAAATCAGTTCTTGGCCTCTTCCCATTCTATTACATTTCCCTCTCTAATTATTTGTTCCCAATACCTAAGTTCCTTTGTCAGTTTTCTCCAGTAAATTCCATCCCTCACTTACTTATTCTCTGTACCCCAATTGCAGTCATACCTATTGGCAAAATCTCCTTTCTCTACCCTTTATTGGTTTAGTTCTTAGAATACTTTCTACCACTTTATGAATATAATATTTTGCATGGTTATTGCTATTCTCCTTAAGGATCTGTATCCAAAATCCCAGTCTCTCCTTGTTTCTTGAGCTTCTTCCCTCTTTCATCATCATCCCTTTCTACTTTGAATTATAGCTTTCTGCTTGTGTTATGTATAGGAACCTTAACTGTGTAGCTCTGAAATATCCCTTCAAATCAGGTAATCCCAAACCACCTTGTTCTATTGCAATGGTCATCTTATCCCACTTGACTCTTCCCCTCATTGATAAAATCATTCAACTCTTTATTGATTGCTATCCACAACATCTCCTCGGGTTGATAAAAATATGCCTGACCTGTATATAAAACTAAAGGGACTAAAACATTTTCACTGCTTGTACCTTGCTATCCATATCCATAAAACAGAGCTTACAGTTTCTCAGTTTTTGTATTATCTTTTGTTTAGTCACATATCCTTAGCTGTCAAAGCAGAATCCTTTTTAATCCATACTCCTAAATACTTCCTTTTATCATGTCCCAATAAATATGGGTATTGCTAAACCAATTTGAGTGGGGGGTACATAGTTTACAGCTATTGCCATTGTTTTTTCTTTATTTATCCAAAAAAAAACTTGAAACTTTCTCAGAATGTTCCACAACACTGAACTCTCATTTTCTGGTTTTATCAGATGTAAAATAATATGATCTGCAAATAAAGCCCATTTTCTTGACTACCAAAGCAATTATATCCTTGAATTTCTGAGGCCCTTATTATCTTTGTCAGTGGTTCTAAATATAAAACAATTAACAAAGGGGGAAAGTGCACCCCTGTCTTGCTCCTCTGCTCAAACAGAACTTATCAGAGAGGGCCCCCACTTTAATTTTTGCATCTGATCCCTAATATATCCTCCTAATAACCTATATAATTTTATCAGGGAATGCAAATGTGTTAATTGCCCTACTCATAAAATCCCAGCTTACTCTGTCAAATGCCTTCTCTCAAGACACACCAACAACAGTCGTCTTTTCTTACATTTTGCTTCCCTCGGTATCATAATTGTTCTTCTAATGTTGTCAGATGTCTTCCTTCCTTCCACAAAACCACATTTATCCATAGCTATCAGTTTTGGCATCACCTTTCCAATTCTTTTAGCCATTGTAGACATAAACACTTTAATATCATGGTTTAGAATTGAAATGGGCCTATATGAAAATGGATGTGATGGGTCTTTTCCATCTCTAGGTATTACAGCCTTGGCACTTCTGCTACTTTTAAAATACTGTTAAACAGATCCTCCCAGATCTTTATCACTTTCTTCCCTCCCAGCTCCCAACTTCCACAGAAATACCATTTATTCCCGGGGAATTTCCTGTAGATTGGTTATATATTACCATTTTTACCTCATCTCCTCCTATCCTAATTGTTAGTAACTGAGCTTCATCTACCTCTAATCTTGGCATATTTAATTTTTCCATAAACATTTCTATTTTTACTTTCTGTTGCCTGAGCCATTGTGCTAAACGTTTTTGTGCTCTGGAGTTATTATCAAAAAACAGTTGCCTAACAGCAACCTTTTTAACTAATCCATATTCTTGAGGTAGTCCATTATTTTCTATTTAGCACTCTGCAATTTTGCCTCTTCTTGTTTTGTGATATTCCTTCTTTTCTGCAATACTTTAACCTTTGTCAGTCCCTCTAAATAATTTTTGTTACTTAACCATATTTCTTTTTTCTTTTATTTCCACCCTATTTTTAAACTTTACTTTAATTTTAGCCCACTTCGTAGTTATATTTTCAGAATAAATTTCTATCTTCTCTAATAACACCTGAATAATTTCTACTATTTATTCCTTAAATTCCACTCTTTTTAACAGGTAGGTCAAGTGGCAATGTCTCATTTTTATTTCATTACCCTGCATTTTTATTTTAGTTATTATAGGCTTGTTATCTGAGAAAGGTATTGGATGCTATCAAAACTTTCAATTAAATGCACATGTTCCTGTGAAATATAATTTCTGTCTAGGTTAGCCCAGTTTTTATACCTTGGGAAATAATATGTAAATTCTCCCTGAACTTCTGCTACTGAATTCATATCTTCCATACCAAATATTTTCATAAATTTCTTCAAAAATCTACTCTCTTTTCTTATATTTTCCTTTTTAAGCCCCCAGATACATCCTCACTGTTGCAAATCAAATTTAAGTCTCCTCCTATAAGTAATATTCCCTACTGAAAGCTGACTATTTCTCCTATATTTTCTTAAGCTCCATTGTAGCAGTTCTACATAGAACAAAAGTACATGCCAATGTAATCCTCCTCCCTTGCCAGTAGGTCTTTATTACTACAAATCTACCATTATTATTTTTCCCTCTTCTATCACTATTGGAGCTCCTCTCAGAATTAATATAAGTACTTCTCTTTTTCTTTGTCCCAGATATTCTGCTGAATAACCATCCTGAAATCCTTTCTTTATCAAATTCACATGCTCAGTTCTTTCTAAATGTGTATCCTGTAGCATAACTATTTGCACTCTGCATTTTTTATTATAGTCCACTCCTCTTTCTTTTTTGTTTATGTCTGTGTCTGTGAGACATTCACATTTAAAGATAGTATGGAAAGTGCCATTCTGATAAGATGTGACTAGTCCCACCTGTCATGTAGAACAGTTTTTAATGTGTAATTTCAGCTTTTGGGTTACATGCATACACTAATGTTTGGCAGGTTAGTATTTTATATAGTTGTTTCTCAACATGTTAATTTGAACCTATGTCACATCTTACAAAACATTTTGTTTTAATGAAAACCCTAAAAAAAACCACACTTCCAGAGTACCTCCAAAACCTACTAACTTAATACTAACACAAAGAACAATGTACATCTCCAAAAAATAAAGTTTAACCTTCCTAATAGTAACATTTGTCCCAGATTGACAGCCACACTCACAGGCTTGAATTAACCTACAATGAAGGTTATCCATGCTATGATGCATGAAACAGCCTGTACTTCTACTTCCACTAAGTGCTGTCTATCTAAACGATGTGTATGCTTTCAGAAAATATTATCTCCTAGCTGCTGAAAGAAAGATATATTTTGTTTTTATTGCCTCCTTTTCAGATTGTCACCATACAAAGATGAGAACCAGATACACAGTTGTGTTCCTCTACACATATTGCACTGTAAACATTTATGTGCTAGAGGGAAACACTGTTCAGTATTATATTCAGTGTTGTTTTATTTATTTGCTTCTCCTTAAAACCTGTTATTAAATCAAGAAAATGGCATTAATCCATCCATTTCCCTGTGCAAAAATAAGAAAAGGCATTTCAGTTTTACTTATATCATGCTCTTTTGTCCAGGCTTTCTTTTCTTTTTACACTGCAGTGCCTAAATTTCTTAAAACTGAACAAGAAGAAAGAAAAAGGAAAAATAGGGGAACCTGTTTACTTTAGTGTCCCTATTACACACACACTAAGTGAAAAAGCTTTACTTTAAAGAATGCAGTATATGTCATGTAGTATAAAAATACTGTTAAGAACAAAATTTTGTTTTACTTACAGTTAACTCTTACCTTCCTCTTCCGCCCTTATCAGTCTTCTTCCAAACATTAATGACATGAAGTAGAGCATATGCTTTGGAGTCCCCTTAAAGTTTAACAAAGTCAAAAAAGTCCCATATTTCCAGGTTTTCTTGCTTTGCTATACTTCATGACTGTAATTAATGCTTTGTAATTCCTCATTTATCTATCAGTTATTGAGTTGCTGGTTTTTGTCCTGTTGATCTCCAGCTCCCAGATACATCCGCTGGTTCATTTCCAATGCACTCCTGCTTTTCATAATTAGCTTGTGCTTTTTCTGTCTCTAAAGCAATTTATTTTAGAACATTGGAAAAGGTTTCACTGGCATAGTCTCTCTATGGGCTTTATTATCAGAAGAGTAAGAAGCCAAATCCCCTTCTATTTGATAACGTGCTTTTTGTTAGGCAAATCTTTGTATTTCCCCCTTAGTATGTTCTGTGTCAAAGAATGATTTTGACCTTCCAGGAAAAAAATATTCTGAAAATAGCTGCATATAGCACCTTGAATCTCACACCCGCTTCTCAACATTCCCTGATTGTTGGAATAAATTTACTGTCCTTCTGCCTAGTGTACAGTGAGTTATACTTTCCCATGAATGCTCTGCTATCTCCCACTTTTAGTACTCTCTTTTTCTGCCACAGTTTTGCCAGAATCAACTCTTTCTGCTGGTGGGATTGCATCTGTACTATTAAAGGTTTGGGTTACTTTCTCATGACCAAGTTCAGAACATACACATGATGTGCACTTTCAGTTATCAACCCCTGCTGTAGAACAGCAGTCCAGTTGCTTATTTCTGCTTTCATATAATTAATACAGTGTGTTTTTTCCAGTTTATCCTGTACAGCAAACAATTTCAGGTTTGTGCTCTGTCCTCTAATTCTACTATTTTTTGAAACATCTCTTCTTGAGCAGCCTTATACTCAGCCATTCTTTTCTGTTGACCTCTGAGTTTTGCAGTTAATCCTAATATCTATATAAAACTTCTCTCATTTTTCCAGCTTTATGTTATTTGAGTTGACATAGTCCTTCAGTGTTTTATTTATTTTAATCAGCTCTGAGCACATTTAATTAATTTTTTTCCTCTAGATTACTGGAAGTTATTATTTGCACCAGATCTGTAGCTTGAACTGCTTTTTTTCTAAACAACTGCAGGATTCTTCCCAGCCAGTGCTTTCTTATCACCTTTTGTGATTAATTTCCTTTCAGGTTCTTTGAATTGCTTTTTTTGCTAACATCCAGGCTGTATAGTTTCTAGTCAGTTACTGAAATTTACCCAAAAAGACAAATTCACTGGCTCTGTTTTTTCATTTCCTGTTTTCACACTGGGAAAGCTGAAATCAAGCTGTTACTCAGTGTGCAGCCATCTTGGATGTCTGAGATGTAAAATTCTTGAGGAAGAAAGCCATTCTTTATTGATATTAAGGAAATGTAATGTTTCAAATGATATTTGTTGTCACTGTCTGACATTATGTCCAGCATTCATTTGGGGGGTGGGGGGCTATTTGACTTGTTCTAAAAAGACAAGATGAAACTAATTCCCTTAATATATCTGTTCTAAGCTGTCATTACACCAGAAATTACACATCATAAATATTCCACCAGACAAACCAATACTTTTACTACATATATCGTAAAGCCTAAATTCCATATTCTAACAAAGGCAGTGTGCTGCCATGTAAATCAGGATTGAGATGCAGTGATATCCTTGAGGAAAATGTGGCATTTATGAGTGTATTTTATACCTACATATCATAATAGAATTCCTTGAAAATTTTTATGAACTGTCATAATGGAAGTGGCATATGGACTCATATGTAGACAGATTATGCAGTTCATCAGATGCCTTTTTATGTCAATGTTCAAACCAACTCAAAACCTCATAAAAATAAACACATCTACCATGGCTAAGAATAAATATAATTTAATAACACAAAAATATAAGTGCTTTCATGTTAAAAGGTGCTTCCTCAGACCCCTGGAGGCAATTCAACCTCTGTTTAAAAGACATAGTGAAACTAACATTGAGAATATTTGTGCACCATGGTGTCATTAACCAAAAGTAAAAAAAATGCCATAAATATTTTACCAGACAAGGAAAAATGTTTGTACTGTTACTACATATAGGGTGAGGTCTAAACTCCATGTGCTAACAAAGGGCATTATGCTGCCATGTAAATCAACACTTAAATGTGGTGACATTATTAGAAGAGAATGGAATTACCAAGTTAATTTTTATATCCAAGTGTCTTAAAAGAATTTGCTGATTCCTTTCTCTGTGTTGCCTGCTGACTATCAACCCCTACCATTAGTTGGTTCTCATTAATCCCTTGCATGAGAGCCAGTCAAGGATCCATCATGCAGACAGCCATCGGAATTTTCTCTTTATGGACCTAAATATGTTGCTGGTGGCTGACATGGTCACTAGCATCACAATGGAGCATGCTATGCTCTCCTGCTGGTGTTTACATTCATTCTGTCTGACACACACACACACACACACACACACACACACACACACACACACACACACACACACACACACACACACACACACACACACACACACCTGAGATCTACCATCAATGGCTTGGGATCACAAAGTCATCATCACTTGATCTTATGGATTTTGCGTGTACATCTTCACTGGACCGGTTGGGACACCATCTCCCTCCCCTCAGGATGGCAGGCTGGCATACA
The DNA here is from genome assembly GCF_019279795.1 of Protopterus annectens. NCBI lineage: Eukaryota > Metazoa > Chordata > Ceratodontiformes > Protopteridae > Protopterus > Protopterus annectens. Next base: position 832,571,610 of record NC_056744.1, read on the forward strand.
GCACTCACTGCCATTATCCCTGCTTGGTTCTTCCAGCAACAGAGCTGCTAATCAGTCTTCTGTCATCTGGGTCATAGGCTGGGACTTATCACTATATGCCACAGAGGAAGGAGAATTTTCTAAAATGTTTGTAATGAACTACCATATGGTAACTGACACATAGTTTTATATAGCAGCAAAAGTGTAGTTTCATAGTTTCATAGTATAGTACTAGGCTATCTGCCCTGGGGCATTTGTAAGCCTAGCCATAGTGATGTGGCTTTTGCCACCCCATGAAATAGTACAAAAAATGTACAGAATAAATTTAGAATACTGTGCCTCTGTCTAGTAGTGATACAATGAAGGTCCCCTTATATAATAGAATTAGTTTACTGTGCCCCTGTCTAGCAGTGACACAGATGTGACCCCTGGGGTAAACTTATGATTTCCCATCCACTCATCAAGATTTCTCTTGAAGAGAGTCAGTGAGGGGCTCTGCCTAATACGAACTGGGATCTTGTTCCAAAGCATGGGAAGCCTCTGGGTTATGAATCTATTCCTCCAGCATGTCCTATTCATACTTGTGCCGAGGTTTAAGTCTTTAGCTCTCGTGGTCCTGATGGATTTGGATTTTTTGAGGTGCAGCATGTCCATCAGATCCTGATTTGACATGGCCTTGTACGTTAGGCAGAGATCACCTCTGAGCAGGCGGTATGCTACTGAATAGAGCTGAAGTTTGTTTAGTCTGGCAGAATAAGACATATGTTGGAGACCCTTGATCCTCTTGGTGAGGTACTTTTGTGGTCTCTCCAGCTGTTGCAAATGCCGGGTGAGCTACATACCAAATGGGGCATTGTACTCAATCATGGGTCTGATGAGGGAGGAATATAGGGGTACAATGACATCCTTGGATCTGGATGTGAAGCCCTTCATGATGAGGTGTGCAAGGTAGAATGTTTTTCTAACCACTTTGGCAACTTGGGTGTCAAATGAGAGGTCGCTGTTGACTTGGGTCCCTAGGTCTCTGATTACTTTTTCCGTACTCAGTGGGTTGCTGTCTATGTGATAATTTGTGGGTACTTTGTTTTTCCCAAAGGGGATGACTATACATTTTTTGGCATTTAGTTTAAGGCTGTGACTCCGGCACCAGTTGTCCGTTTCTGTGAGGCCTTTTTGTAGGATGTGTGTGTCTGCTGGTGAATCGACTATGGCGCCTAGTTTGCAGTCATCTGCAAACTTTGTCAGCCACAGCCCTCCCATGTTTGCTTTAACATCTGAGAAGTAAATGCCGAACAAGAGGGGTCCCAGGACAGATCCCTGTGGGACACCACTTGTGACTGGCTTTGAGTCTGACATTGCTCCAGCGATTTTAACTTTATGGGTTCTGTCCTTTAGCCAGTTTGCAACCCATCTAGTGACATAAGGGTTTACTTTTAATCTGTTGAGCTTATCTATGATGCCTGAGTGGGGTATTGTGTCGAAGGCCTTAGCCAAGTCCAGGTATGCTGTATGGAATGCTTTGCCCTCATCAATGGCTCTAGTGACTGTTTCGAAAAAGTCAACCAGGTTTAAAAGGCAGGATCTGCCCTTTACAAAGCCGAACTGGGTGGGGTCATGTGTCTGTAGGTCCCCTATGTCTCTGTTTATGAGTTCCATAATGATTCTTTCCATAGCTTTGCAGACCAGGCCGGTTAAGCTTATGGGGCGTTAGTTTCCAGGGTCTGTAGAGGCACCCCCCCCTTGTGGAGTGGGACCACTGTTGCTGTACGCCAGTGTTCAGGTACATATCCCGAAGTAAGGCTAAGGTTAAATAGCATTTTTATGTGTGGGTTTAGCTCCTCTTGGAGTTCACGTAACACGCAACTCGGGATACCGTCAAGTCCCATTGATGCTGTGTTTTTTGCTTTGTTTAGGGCGGTTCTCACTTGGACATCTGAGATGACAGGGAGATTACATTCAGCTGGGATAAGTATTTCTTCTTTTGGGGGGTGAAGGAGGGGAGAAATTTGCACTGAACCTGTCAGCCAGAATGTTGGCAATATCTGTAGTTTCAGTGTATTTTTTGTTGTTTTGAACCAACTCTGAGCATATCTGAGGGTTTCTGCCCAGGTTTCTAACATAGCCGAAGAAGGCTTTGTGGTTATCTTTAGTGTCCTTAGCGATTTTTCTCTCAAAGTTGGCCTTGGATGTTTTTATGAGAGAACGTAGTTTTCTGCTAATGTTGATCAGAGATGTCTTCCCTTCATGGGATTTTGCTCTGACGTGCAGTAGCTTCCATCTTTTGTTATACAATTTGTTTATGGCTGAGGTCCACCAGACAGGATGCTTACCTTTGGTGGAGAGGGACTTGGATTTGTTTGGGATTGCATGATCCATGCATTCTTGGAGATGTCCATAGAAAGCATTTGTGAAGGATTCGGCATTGTGGGATGTGGTATCCACTGGCACAGTGGGCTTAAAGGATACCATCTCAGTCTTAAGAAGAGTGAAGTCTGCTTTTGAGAAGTTTTTCACTGTGGTCTTTTGTGCTGGGGTGGAGGTGGGATATGTATATCCAGGGTGATTAGTTTGTGGTCAGATCTCACTAGTGAGGGGTATACTTCCGGTGTGGAGCATTTTGTCCCCATGTTTGTGATGATCAGGTCTAGTATATTATCTCCCCTAGTGGGAGAGGTGACCAGTTGTTCCAGTGCATTTGAATTTATGAATTCCAGGAACTTTTGGGCTAGGGTATTAGGGCTAGAATAATGTACCCAATCTATGTTTGGGTAGTTGAAGTCTCCCAGTATGATGGTATTTTGTGATACATTCATATCCTCCAATGTCTTCAGGAAGGCTGAGTGGGGTTCTTGAGATTGGGAGGGTGGTCTGTAACATGCTACCAGCTGTATAGCAGTTTTGCCTATGGTTAGTTGCACCTGTATGGTCTCTGATGCTTCATGTGTTGCTACTAACCTGGAGGTGTGGGTGTCCTTTATGAATATGGACACTCCCCTCCTTTGTGGTTCGCCCGGGTTTTGGGGCCGAAAAGCATGATACGAGGTATAGCCTGCTAGCGCTGGGGTGCTCTCAGGAGCCTTGAACCAGGTTTCAGTTACTGCACAGACGTCAATGTTCTCCATGCTGAGGAGTGCAGCAAGTGCCTGCATCTTGAGATTTAGGCTTGTGGCGTTGAGCAGCATTACGCTTAGTTTTTTCCATTTTGTTTTCTAAGGAGGTGGGTTTGTCTTTTGAGCCTTGCCTAAAAAGGCACTATGGGGTGGCAAGAGCCTTAGCTAATATCCGGAAGCCCAGTGGTGACAGGTGTAAGCCATCCCTCGAAGCAGCGTGGCTTGTCCAACATGTCATCCCAGGCAGACAGACATTGGATCCCCTTAGAATGACACCAGTACTTGAGCCAATTGTTAAAGCTGATCATCTTGTCTTTGTATTGTGGTATCATTCTTGGTGAGGGCAAGATGCTGCTCAGGGTCAGGGTCATACCAGCCTGGGCTACATAATCGGAGAGCTCCTCTATGTCTCTTTTCATGTAGTCCAGGGAGGTACATCTCAGGTCATTCACACCAGCATGGACAATGATGGAGTCATATTTGTACTTGCTTTGGAGTGACTTGAGTGCGTGTGTTATGTGGCGGATCCTAGCTCCTGATAGACAGCTCACAGTCACCTTCTCCTTGTTCAGCCTGGTCAGCGGGACATCAGTGTGTCTGACTATAGAGTCACCTATTACTAGTGTATCAGGCAAGGTGTTTGGCCTTAAGGGCTGTGATTGGTTGACACACTGATTTATTGAAGTATGTGTTGCATGTGTTTTGTTTTGAGGTGATGGATTTTTGGATGCCTGCTTTTGGGAGCCTCTGTTGTTTTGGTAAGTTTTTTATTAGAGCCTCCAAGTATGTCTTTGTGTTTTTATGTGTTTGGTTTGCAGTTGTGGTAGGTCTATGTGGGACTGGGATTGTTGTGTGTGTGGTTGCCATCTCCTCCTGTCTGGTCATGCCAGCCCTGAGATGAGAGAGCTCAGCCTCCAGTTTGGCTATATAGTTGCATCTCTCACATGTATTTGTGTTTGTTGGGAGGAGGAGATGGTTGTCTGTGTACATGAGACAATTGTAGCATTGTCTCAAGATACCCAGATTGACCAGCTGAATTGGAGACGACACCAGTAATCTACCACTCGACATGCTAGAACAGTATAAGGGAGTGCTGTACCTTTAAGGGAAGTGGGTATTCACAGGGGTGGTAAGTAGATGTAGTGCTTTACTTAGTACGAGAGTGCTTACTTAGTAGAGAAGTATTGAGAACAAGTGCTAGGCTTATAATATAGTGAGTAGTCTGGTTATACTAAGAGTAGAGCTTCCTTAAGGGAAAATTTGAAGAGCACACAGCGGAGCCAGAAAAAGTTTAACCTTGTTTAACCGGCGCTGTGCTATGCGCACAACCGCGCAAAGCCGTGCAAACGCGGATTTTAAACAGTGAACTACAAAAGAGCTAGAAATGGTCTAAAACAACCAATTACTACAGCTTCTTGTGCTGAGGTCACTTCCTACAGGGACAGATAGGCTGCTCAAGGCTCCCCACTCCCACTGGTGAGCAAAGTAACTTCCTTCTATCCAAGTAAGGTAATGGACAACACAGGAACTACACCACAGCCCAGTATACAGCAATGCCTGTAAACTGGTCTAAACTAGTCGAGGAGAGGCGGGAAAACAAGGATTATATTTTTGTTTTTTTGTTTTTTTGGTAGAAACACACAGAAAATGCAGGAACAGTGATAAATTAGATACACAGGCTAGCACACTTTAGTGGGCAGCCTCCACAGTTAAATTAAACAAACAAACAAACGAACTTTCGATCAAATTCGACTAAAATGTAACTTTAAATGCAGATTTTAAAATAATGCAGTAAACAGTAAAAAAACAGTTCAAGCTAGTTCAGGGTAAGCTACAGAAGCTATTCCAAGTGAAAAAAAGCAAAGATACTTAAATCCAGAAAGTAGTCGCTTTTCTGAGTTCCCTGCTGCTAGGACCACTCTGCAGAACCACGAGGAGCTTGTCTGAGCAGTATAGCCAGAAAAAAACGCCCAGAGGCGGATTTTAAACAGTGAACTACAAAAGAGCTAGAAATGGTCCAAAACAACCAATTACTACAGCTTCTTGTGCTGAGGTCACTTCCTACAGGGACAGATAGGCTGCTCAAGGCTCCCCACTCCCACTGGTGAGCAAAGAAACTTCCTTCTATCCAAGTAAGGTAATGGACAACACAGGAACTACACCACAGCCCAGAATACAGCAATGCCTGTAAACTGGTCTAAACTAGTCGAGGAGAGGCGGGAAAACAAGGATTATTTTTTTGTTTTTTTTTGTTTTTTTGGTAGAAACACACAGAAAATGCAGGAACAGTGATAAATTAGATACACAGGCTAGCACACTTAGCCTCCACAGTTTAATTAAACAAACAAACAAACGAACTTTCGATCAAATTCGACTAAAATGTAACTTTAAGTGCAGATTTTAAAATAATACAGCAAACAGTTAAAAAACAGTTCAAGCTAGTTCAGGGTAAGCTACAGAAGCTATTCCAAGTGAAAAAAAAGCAAAGATACTTAAATCCAGAAAGTAGTCGCTTTTCTGAGTTCCCTGCTGCTAGGACCACTCTGCAGAACCACGAGGAGCTTGTCTGAGCAGTATAGCCAGAAAAAAACGCCCAGAGGCGGATTTTAAACAGTGAACTACAAAAGAGCTAGAAATGGTCCAAAACAACCAATTACTACAGCTTCTTGTGCTGAGGTCACTTCCTACAGGGACAGATAGGCTGCTCAAGACTCCCCACTCCCACTGGTGAGCAAAGAAACTTCCTTCTATCCAAGTAAGGTAATGGACAACACAGGAACTACACCACAGCCCAGAATACAGCAATGCCTGTAAACTGGTGTTTAAGAAGAATTTTGGTCTCATGGCCTGGCATTAAATTAATTTTCTACTGGGGATATTTGACATCAGTTTAAATGAGAGATTGAAATTAAGAGTCAGACGATATGCCCATCAAGCTGGCATATACCATAAGTAAAACTCATTGATACTGTGGCATAGATGAGGCTGTTGAGGCTGGTAAGTTTAAAGAACACAATTCCATTCAAGCCAAAATAAAACAGACAACTATCAACAACTAATGTGTACTTTTTGGGGGAAATACAATGGAGAATGAAACAGGGAGATATTACATTTCTGTTTTCCTGAGTCCTAAGTTGAAGAATGATTATGCCAAGGAATCTCAAAGGAAGTTAAAGTCTGAAAGGAAGAACCAGCCTGGAAATTTTCCCCGTAATGTGAAATTTGGAAGATATACCTGAATCCTGAACAGGAAGGGGAGCTACCGAGTGGAACTTATGCAAACCTGTGTGTCTGTGTGTGTGTGTGTGTGTGTGTGTGTGTGTGTGTGTGTGTGTGTGTTAAAACCTAGTAAGTGATAATTTGTTTTAAAAGTCTTCTGTCAAGAACTTCTGCAGTTATATACTGTACATGCTAAAGCTGCTGGAATTTCTTTTATCATTTACTCTGTTTGCTACAATGAATCATTGTTTTCTGTTGCCCATTGCAAATAAACCTACCATACCTGCTTAGAAAACTGTTTCAAAGACAGATTTATTCCTTTCCATGCTATAAAATGGTACAGTATTTTAGCAGCAAGGCAACATTTCTGTTAATGCAGATGGGGTGAGATATAGCTCTATATACTGTGAAAGGCAGTCTATTTTGCAGTCAGTCAGGACTGAGATGTAATGAAATCCTTGAAGATTCTATGGCATTCCTGAGTGCATTTTATACCAAAATATCTCATTAGAATTTTCTGAAATTTTTTATGAAGTGTCACAGGGAAATGGCACATGATAATATACACATGTAGAAAATGCAGTGTTTTCAAGGTTATTCTGGTACCACAGTCTGGAGTTATACACAGGTTCCATTGGAAGGTTGACCACTGCTTAACATGCAGGAGGAAACCACTGTGTAAAATGCATACTCCCTACATTTTCATTGCATCAGAAGTAAAATCATATGTTTCCCCATACTTATTTTCATTTGTAACATGAAGCTGAAGAGCCATGATCTGAAGCAAAAAAAAAGTGACATGGGCACAAATTGAGAGTCAGGCTGCATTAAATTACCTTAGAGTAGAATAACAATCTTAAGTCCATATCACGTATAACTTACCTGAATGTTTCATACTGAAACCTCAAAAGCGGATTAACATATGTTTTTTTTTATACATAAGTATAGAAACAGAGTTTCATATTCCTTCTCTGTCACAGTCTTACATTTTATAGTATGCTGTTTCCATTGGAGTGCTATATACAGAATGCATAAATGGCTTAGCATGCTTCTTTACTGAGTTGTCATTACATCAAAAGTAAATCTCCAATATACTTGACCAGAAAAAAAAATCTGTTAAAAATGTTGTGGATAAAATCCTACACTTTTAAACAGCTAAAGGGGAGGTTTCAAATTATTCAATGTTGAGCTGCACTGAGATCCTTCAGGGTGGAATGGTAGCCTTACATATATTTTGTAGCAGAACACTATGTAGTTACTTTCTAAGAGTTTGATAATGAAGTTTCAAAGGGAGACTGAGATACATGTTATGGATAAAATGCAGTTATGAAATAAAATTAGTGAGTGCATTTTGTGCCAAGTACCCTGTTGTTACCTGATGAAGGTTTGCAATGAAATTTTGAAGGGGGGTGAGATATGACATTTTACAAATAGGTACAAATACTGGGGTTCACATGTCTTTACTGACGCAGTCAGGTATTTTGCATTATATTTGGATTCTATTGGATGTGTTATACAGATCTTCCTCTCAGTAGTCAAACTATAGTAGTGATCTAGAATATGCATTTACTAAGTTGTTCTTACAACAGAAATAAAAATCCTACATATTGTTCCTGAACAGGGGAGATTTTTGTTATGCCCCTTCCAATTTAGACTTGTACATAGTAAAAGTGTATTGCAAGAAAATACGTTTGCGTAAGTGTCTTTATACCTTATAGCTGATGATCACAAAATTTTATTCTAAGACATTTCTTCTAATAGTTCAAATAATTATAGAGCTGTGACTTAATATTACTAAATACTTCCAAATAGTCTTGCATGGTCATTTGCATCCTCTGTTTTCTGCCATTAAGTTCAAATGGATGTGCACATTTTGTATTTTTTCAAGTTGACAAACTGTGCATGTATCTGAATATATCATTAGTATGCTTTTTAAGAAATTAGAATCACAAATGGTACTATTTTCTCATAAAATTAATTTACATATTATCGCAACATAAGCATATCTTACTTGTTCTGACAGACATGCACATTTGTTAAGATTCTGCTGTTTTATTTAACTTCTATTAGATTATGCAACACAAAATAAAGTCTGACCATTGAGGAGCCTTGCCTTGGAAATGTCATCAGAATATCTTGAAACATATTCTCATCTGAAGTTATGGTCAAATTAGAGTCATAATGGTCTTTTGAAATTTGTCTTGAAAATAAAAGAGTAGTCTTCAGTTCTCTTCAGGGTAACTAGCTATCAAATTATGTCCTCACATTTCAAACACATGTTCATATCTCTGGAACCATAGGGGTTATGAAAGAAGTATAAAGGGCAAACTCCTCAGCACAAACTATTTTTATAGTGGTAATATTCTTTAGGTTTTAGGTCTTAAACCAAATTTTATAAGTCACAATAAACACAATAACTGTTACATTTGTAATATTTTGTAAACAACTTACAATATCTCAGCAACCACTTAAGTTACACACATACTGTTAGCAGCACTTTATTCATCTAGCGAACAGTTTTCATATGAGGCTAAGGAGGTCTGTCTGTGTTACTTGGTTGTTGAGATATAAGAAAAATGTGAAAATGATATGTATATAAAGTAATATCATAAAAACAACAGTTCATATCTTTTTACCTGCACTAGGCAGAGGTTAAATATTAATGCAGTTGAGTTTGCCATTGTGAAAGCTTTAAGATAAATGTTTTAAAACCTTGTACACAGCATGGTTTTGGAATTAATGCTGCAAATATGAACAAGTAATATTTAATGCCTAGAGGCATCTGTAGGAGTTACCTGCAGATGCACCTGGAGGTGTCACTTGGATGTAATGAATTAAGGGGCATGAAAAAACAGTAGTCAAACCTAAATACATTTAACACATGCTGCTCACTTCTTGGAAATTTTTGTAATGTGATATTTTTCAATTAGACAAATTTAACACTTTTATTTGCACCAAAATTTGTTCTATCCTGAACTCCCGAAAGCACTCCCTCCCAAAACAAACAACAGCAACAACAATTGTGGGGATGAATCTACCCACAACTTTTCGTATCTCCTTAACCATTCCTGTAAAGCTTTCCACCATTGTTGCACTTAGGAGCTTGTTCGCCAAAACTGGGATAAGGTGGCAGGTTATTCTCCACAATATATTCATCTTTTTTATAATATTTGGGTCATGATTGCTACTCTATTACTGATCTGTTGTGTACAGCCATGAGTCTTTTTAACATATTAAAATTAACAGTTCTCTTCCATTTATGTTCATAGGTTCACAGGTTGGTACTAGGCTATCAGCCCTAGGGCCTATACAAGCCTAGCCATAACAATTCCCTGGCTATTTCTTCCCACATTATTTACTTTCCTGGACCCCTGTCTAGCAGGGTGACTGACGTGATCCCTGGGGTGAATTTCCTTTCTTACATCCAATCGTCAAGGTTCCTCTTGAAGAGGTCCAAAGAGGCACTCTGATTGACATGTATGGGCAATCTATTCCAGAGTCTGGGGAGTCTCTGGGTCAGGAACCTATCCCTCCAGCATGTTTTGTTTATTGTGATGACAAGGTTTAGATCCCTGGAGCGTGTAGCTCTGAGAGATTGGGATTTCTTTAAGTGTAGCATGTCCAACAGCTCTGGGTTTGACATGGCCTTGTATGTTAAGCAGAGATCGCCTCTGAGCAGACGATATGTGACAGAGTACAGCTGGAGTTTTTTAAGGCGGTCAGCGTAGGGCATCTGCTTTAGGCCTGTGATTCTTTTAGTGAGGTATTTCTGAGGCCTTTCCAGTTGTTGCAGATGTCATGAGAGGTACATACCAAATGGGACGTTGTATTCTATAATGGGTCTAATGAGGGATGAGTACAATGGGACAATGACCTCCTTTTTTCTGGATGAAAAGCCCTTCGTGATGAGGTGTGCCACATAGAAGGATTTCCTGACTGTTGTGGCGATGTGGTTATCGAAGGTGAGACCACTGTCCACCTGTGTCCCTAAGTCTCTTATCACACTTTCTGTGTTTAGTGTACTGCCACCTATATGGTAATTCATAGATACATGTTTTTTTCCCAAAGGGGATAACAATACATTTCTTGGCATTGAGTTTGAGCCCATGGCTCTGGCACCAAGCATCTGTTTCTGTAAGGCCCTTTTGTAGAGTATCCACATCATTTGGGGATTCAATAATGGCTCCCAGTTTGCAGTCATCTGCAAACTTTGTTAGCCAGAGCCCCTTAGTGTTGACCTGTACTTCAGAGAAGTAGATGCCAAACAAGAGCGGCCCCAGGACTGAACCCTGAGGTACTCCACTTGTCACTTGTCTGGAGCTGGATTTGGAGTCGGCTACTTTTACAGTGTGGGTTCTATCAGTAAGCCATTTAGCAACCCATTGGGCGACATAGGGATTAATGCCCAACTTAGTAAGTTTATCTATGATTCCAGAGTGGGGGATGGTGTCAAATGCCTTGGCAAGGTCCAGATAGGCTGTGTGGACCACCTTACCCTTGTCCATGGCTCTGGAGACTGATTCAAAGAAGTCAATCAGGTTCAGGAGAAAAGATCGGCCCTTCACAAACCCAAACTGGGTGGGGTCCAGTGTTTGAAGGTTGCCAATGTCTTTGTTTATAAGTTCCATGATAATACGCTCCATGGCCTTGCAGATAAGGCTTGTCAGACTGATGGGACGGTAGTTTCCGGGATCCAAGGTGGATCCCCTTGTGGATTGGGATAACTGTAGCTCTGCGCCACTCAGTGGGCATGAAACCTGAGGTGAGGCTATGATTAAACATGACACTTAGGTGAGGTGCCAGTTCATATTGTAGTTCATGTAGTACACAGCCCGGGATGTCATCTGGTCCCATGGATGCTGTATTCTTGGCTTTAGAGAGTGCATTTTGTACCTGTGTGGCTGTTATTACTGGAATTTGGCAATCTTCCGGTATTGAGATGGGCCATTTAGGGGGTGAGAGGGGGGTGAAGTTGGCACTGAATCGATCTTCCAGGATATTGGCAATATCCTTCAGATCAGTATATTTAATGCCATTCTGTTTTAGCTCAGAACAGATCTGAGCATTGCCATTTAGATTCTTGACATAGTTATAGAATGCTTTGTGGTTGTCTTTGGAATCTTTGGCAATTTTATTTTCGTAACCAGCTTTGGAGGATTTTATGAGGCATCTCAGTTTCTTACTGAGGCTAGTAAGGGAGTTTTTTGCATCCTGGGATTTTCCTCTTTTCTGCAAAAGTTTCTTCCTTTTGTTGTAAAGTTTGTTTATGGCAGGGGACCACCAGATTGGCTTCCTTTTTTTGGATGAGAGCATTTTGGTTTTATTTGGGATGGCACGATTCATGCATGAGTGGATGTGCTCATACAGTGCCTTAGTGTAGGATTCAGCAGTTGAACTTTCAGTTCCTGTCTGCATGGGTGTCATGAAGTTTGTCACTTCTGACTTGAGTAGCATGAAGTTGGCTTTGGAGAAGTTTTTTATGGTGGTTTCTTTACTGGGGGGTGGGGGTGGGATGTGGATGCTAAGGGTGATTAGCTTATGGTCAGACCTGACTAACGAGGGGGTGACCATAGGTATGGAGCATTGATTTCCCATGTTGGTAATGACCAGGTCTAGGATATTGGCGCCCCTGGTGGGACTATGGATTTGTTGATCCAGGGCGTTGGAATTTATGAATTCCAAGAACCGTTGCACAAAGGTGTTGGGACATGAGTAGTTTTCCCAGTTAATGGCAGGGTAGTTAAAATCACCCAGTATTAGGGTGTTTGGTTCTATCTTAATATTTTCCAGTATGTTTAGAAAGGTGTAGTGAGAATCTTGGGGTATGGTGGGGGATCTGTAGCAAGCTACAATTTGGATTGCAGTCTTACCTAGTGTTAGTTGCACTTGGAGAATTTCAGACACATTGTGTTGGCCAACTAGCCTGGTGGTGTGAATATCCTTGGTGAATATTGACACTCCTCCACCTTTAGTGTTTTGGTCCAGGTTTGGTGGCCGAAAAGTGTGGTAAGAGTTGTAGCCTGGTATTGCAGGGGTGCTCTCTGGAGCCTTGAACCAGGTCTCAGTTACTGCACAGATATTGATGTTCTCCATTTTTAGGAGTGCCTCGAGAGAGTGCATTTTGAGGTTTAGACTTCTAGCATTGAGTAGCATTACCTTCAGATTTTGCATGCTTGTACCTATTATGGTGGTGGTTTTGTCCTTTGAAGTTTGCCTAAAAAAGGCACTATAGGGGTGGCAAGAGCCTTAGCCAGTAACCTGAATCCCAGGGGCGACAGGTGCAGACCATCTCTGGCAAAGCATCGTGGTCTGTCAATCATGTCATCCCAGGCAGACATATACTGGATCCCCTTTGAATGACACCATAAGCTTAGCCAATTGTTGAAGTCAATCATTTTATCCTTATATTGTGGTATCATTCTGGGTGAAGGCAGGATGCTACTCAGGGCTAGGGTCATACCTGCCTGGGCCACATGATCCGAGAGCTCTTTCATGTCTCTTTTCATGTAGTCCAGGGAGGTACGTCTCAAGTCATTCACTCCAACATGGACAATGACACAGTCATATTTGTACTTGTTGTGGAGTGACTTGAGTGCATGCGTTATGTGGCATGCGTTATGTAAAGCAAGACTGCTTCTATCCCTTAATTCCCGTATTGTCATAAACTAAATCAGCCTTTCTTAACATTACCAGTGGTATATCTTTCATGTACAAGTAATTTCCATACATTACAAAACAGTTATTTCACTAACTTGACCTGCTAGCTGCCCAGTATGGGTATTTACTTGTTCTGGTTAGGACTAATGTATTCCGGCCATAGGAAACTTATCCTCCCAGACAAGAATGCTTTAATCAAATCAGTTTTCACCAGTGGAAAAAACTAATTCTCATTTTGTTCAAAGAACCCAGAAATGTAGATATAAATTTACCACCATGTATGCCCAAAAGTCTAAATTTGGGATGGCCACAAATGTATCCTCTCTCTTTTCTTCAGGCCCCATTCCATCACTGTTTCTTTTTTATTTATAGTTACTCTAGGCAACTTAGAAGTCATGAACAAGCCGTACTGCTACTCATGTAGCTACTGAAAAATACTGGCTTTCATATAACCTTCTGGATTTGGCATATCAATTCCTTCTCTGATGATGGATTATGCTAGGACTAGCCAATGTACTCTTAGAAAGCTCCCTCCTCAAAGAAACTTGGAAAAAAAATCTTCTTACAGCTTTAATGTCAGTTGAGATATCAAATTCATGACAAAAACTTTTTCATACCTAGAAACTGAAACACATTAGTACTTTTAAACTTCCCAATAAGGAGACATATCTAGATGTTAGGTTCTTAGCACTTTTTTAAATCATCTATCTGCACAACTTATTTTCCTCAAATATTAAGTTAATAGAAATCTATATTTTAATCCTAAATATTTTAATTTCTGAGCCATTGAACTATTATCTAAACCAGAGCCCTTCACCTCATGACCAACCACCAGTCCATTTGACTTTGAAAAATTAATGTTATAACCAATTATCTGTGAGGCCTCCTTTAAAACTTTAGAAATAATACCAGACTTGTTTGAATAAACTAAGGAAATCAACATGAGATGACCTGCTTATGCAATTTCTGGAAAAATACATAAACATTTGCTAATCTTGTCAAACTCTTATGGAAAAGTTCAAGCAGAGAGCCCATGCTGAACATAAAATTTTTGGTGCCAATGAGCACCATTGCCCGATACTATTAGTTAACTTAAATTTTTCAGACAAGCAATTCTTCTCTCCATTTCTAGGTGGTTTGTCCAAATACATATTCTCTGACATGTATACTATCATCTTGAAAGTCACAATCCTGGGAATTTATTAAAGGGCCTAGCATGAGACATATGACTCCCACTAGAAAGGCCCGTCTCTCACAACTTGGTATTTTGTGATTCAGAGGCATGTTAGCCAAGATGAGGAAAGCTCTCATTATGTCTCTTAATCACAGTTATTACCTCAATGTGCAGATCATTGTTGACCTGCACATCATGGTAGTATATTGCTGCTCATGTAGGTATAGGCATTCCACCCACAGTTATTCTCATACACACACACACACACACACACACACACACACACACACACACACACACACACACACACACACACACACACACACACACGTACACATTCAAATACAAACCCACATACACACATAACCACCACAGTCTCATAGCCATCCCATCCCATGGTCCATCTCCAATCCCCACAATTGTTGAAGTGCCATTATAGCACGTCTGGTATGACTGGTGACTAGTGTGTCCTCACATCCTGATCCCTGTAATAGTTTAAGTGTCATTATGGCACAATTATAGTTAACCTGGTGTCTGGTGTTCCTCCTTATCCTCATGTTGGTGCCATTAAGGCATATAATGGTAGAGTAATCCCTGATGTCTGGTAGTTCTCCTCCAACCTCCATACTGATATCAGTGCCATAATGGTACCTAACAATAGAGTAATCCCTAGTGTCTAGTGTGTGTCCCCCTGCTCCACAAATTCCGATAATGATGTCAGTGTTATTATGGCACTTAATGGCAGAGCAATCCCTGGTGCCTAGTGGTTCCTCCTATCTTGCTCCCTGAATATAGTCATGTTGGGTAGTTGAACATGACCTTTTGGCTGTAATCAGCACAGCAATGTGGTGGTGCTTGTAGTGCTGATCTACAGAACTGATTGAGTGAATTGCTCAGTATGTAGATGCCTTCCTGGAGGCAGGCCTGGGTGGGGGGAGTACATGGTTAATTACCATATGTCACTTCCCCCTTGCTCTACTTCATTAGTATTCAGAATGGCCACCTAGCTGTCCCTGTGCATGTGCAACACATCTTTGTGCTAGAACACCATGCGGCACTGTGTTAGGGCTGTTGTTAGGATGTAAATGTGAAGGTGTACATATTGCAGTACCATCATGAATTCCCCCAAAACATTTAGCATATATTTATTATTGATTGTATCATAAGTCTTTCAGGTGCTATAAGAAATAACATTTATGCCATTAAATTTAAATGAATTATTTTGCAAAAACAGAAGCATCAACTGCAAAACTTTATTAGCATTTGTCTGTTTGTTGGGACAAAGCCCAATCTAAAAAGAAAACAATAACATTTTGTCTTATTCTGACGGAATTTTAAGGTCTAATGTTTTTGCCAAGATTTTGTAATCATTATTTAATAAGGACACCAGTTTGTAATGATGCAAATTATCTCCCTCATCACTTTCTTTATTCAACAACCATATGAGCTAGTTTTAAAATGTACTAATATAGGAGCCAGAATAACCAAAGCAATACTCATAGAACTCTTTTAGAAATTGATCTGGTCCTAGTGTTTTCTCTATACTGTTTTTAGACTTATTTACATCAGCCATAATATTAATAGGTTTTAGGGAGTATCACATAGCCATGTTTATATTCCAGTATCAGAAACTTCCAAAACACAATTATATATTTCTTTAAAATATTCTCCAGCATATTTCAAACATTAATCTCTAGGTACCCATTCACCATTTTGTTTTTTTCATGCATTCTTTTTGTCCCATGTCTACTGGCTATCAAGTCTCCTGCAATTCAGGAGCAGTTGTCATTTGCGTAACCATAGGAGTTGCTTATGTTCACACTGGCATCCTGGAAGTGGTGGCATTTTTATTTTCTTTTTAAATCCTCAGCTCTTCCCGTTATTGGGAATATGAAGCCCAAGACTTCATGCGGGCAACTATGCTTTCTTATGTAGTACAAACTTCTGGGCACCTGCTATGGAACTCTATTGTGTTCACACCTTGTTCAGCTGAACATACAGTCTGGGACCTCCTTGAAACTTTACTGCTGCTTGTCCTCCAAATGTTTGTGGCATAAGATGCCCCTATTCCACCCTTCCCCCAAGGGTAGGCAAGCTTGTCCTTCTCACACAAGGTCCAGCAGCTGCTTGTTCCACTAACTGAACATGGATTAGCTGGGTCATACTTAGAGAATTATCGCTCACTGCCAATGGAACTGGCCTTTTGTTGTTCTCTTTCCTTAATTCTAGTATTGTATTTCTAACTCAAGCTTTCCTAATCTGTGCTGCTACAATTTTCCCATCTTATTATAAAGCATAAATCTCTGCTTTATAATTCTAATTTCTTTCAATAATCAAGACTTTTTCTAAATCTCATCTTTAAAAAAACATTAACAAACATTAACAAAATTTATTGTTTGGGATAATAAATGGTAACAGCTGCTAAAATGTTTGCTTATATTGTGCAGATTCTCATGTCATCATTGGTCTTTTAATATGAATGTGTGGTATAGCCTTTTTTTTTAAGTAACATACACCATTGAAACTAATGCTAATGCCTGACATTTCCAACCTTACCGATGATGTAAACAGTAGTGTAAGACATAACAACCTCTGACATGTTGTCAAAGCAGGGATTTTCTAGATGAATAAAGAGTGGAAAACACTTAGAAAAGTTCCTAAACTGTGCCACACCGCTTTGAGTAATCTGAGATGCTCAGAGTTAATTTTTTTTAACTGAATAAATAATGTTTGACCAAAGTCCTTGTTCAACTGAATTTAAATTGTTTAGCCCAAAAAATACAGAATTTATTCTGCAATAATGGTATCTAACCTACCAGAGCAGTGTGACTTCTCAAAACCCTTAGATTAGATAAAGAATTAGAAGAAATCCACGTAAATGCATATTTGCATACCACGGGCAAAGAGTGTTGGGCAATTACAGCTCATTTTTCTTTCAAAGAGTCATACTGTTACATACAGAGGATATAAAAAGTTTACACACCCCTATTAAAATGCCATGTTTTTGTGATATAAAAAATGAGACCACAATAAATAATTTCAAAACTTTTCTCAACTTTAATGTGACCTATAACCTGTACAATCCAATTGAAAAACAAACAAATCTGTTAGGGGAAAAATATAAAAAAATTTAAAAAATACAATACACTGGTTGCACAAGTATGCACACCCTTAAAGTAATACTTTGTTAAAGCACCTTTTGATTTAATTACAGCATTCAGTCTTCTTGGGTACACACCTGCCATCAATTAAAGAGACTGATTCACCCCAAATAAAGTTCAGCTGTTCTAGTAGGATTTTCCTGACATTTACTCAGTTGCCTGCTAAAGCAAAACCCATGGTTCACAGAGAGCTTAGAAAGCATCAAAGGGATCTCATTGTTGAAAGGTATCAGTCAGGAGAAGGGTACAAAAAAATTTCCACAGCTTTGGATATACCATGGAACAGAGTGAAGACAGTCATCAAAAAGTGGAGAAAATATGGGACAACAATGACATTGCAAAGAACTGGACATCCCTCCAAAATTGATGAAAAGACAAGATGAAAACTGGTCAGGGAGGCTGCCAAGAGACCTACAGCAACACTGAAGGAGCTGCAGGAATTTCTGGCAAGTATTGGTTGTGTAATACATGTGCCAACAATCTCCCGTATTCTCCATATGTTTGGGCTATGTAGTAGGGTTGGAAAACGGAACCCTTTTCTTACACAGAATAATATCCAGGCGCAGCTAAAATTTGCAAAACAATACATCAAGTCTCCCAAAAGTGTGTAGGAAAATGTGTTATGGTCTGATGAGACCAAGGTTGAACTTTTTGGCCAGAATTCCAAAAAGTCCGATTGGCGCAAAAACAACACTTCGCATCACCAAAAGAACACCCTCTCCATGGTGAAGCATGGTGGTGGCAGTATCATACTTTGGGGTTGCTTTTCTTCAGCTGGAACTGGGACTTTAGTCAAGGTAGAGGAAATTATCAACAGTTCCAAATACCAGTCACTTTTGACCCAAAACCTTCAGGCATCTGCTAGAAAGCAGAAGATGAAGAGGAATTTCACCTTTCAACATGACAATGACCCCAAAAATATATCCAAATTAACAAAAGAATGGGTTCACCAGAAGAAAATTAAAGTTCTGGAATGGCCTAGCCAGAGACCAGACCTAAATCCAATAGAAAATCAGTGAGATGACCTGAAGAGGGCTGTGCACAAGAGATGCCCTCACAATCTGACAGATTTGGAGCACTTTTGCAAGGAAGAGTGGGCAAATATTGCCAAGTCAAGATGTGCCATGCTGATAGACTCCTACCCAAGAAGACTGAATGCTGTAATTAAATCAAAAGGTGCTTCAATAAAGTATTAGCTTAAGGACATGCACACTTACGCAACCAGCTTATTGTGCGTTTTTATTTTTTATATTTGTTCCCATAACAGATTTGTTGGTTTTTCAACTGAATTGTACATGTTATAGGTCACATTAAAGGTGGGAATAGTTTTGAAATAATTTATTGTGATCTCATTTTATATCATAAAAACCTGGCATTTTAAGAGGGGGTGTGTAAACTTTTTATATCCACTGTATGAACCAGTAATTAGCAAATTGGTAAAAATATAATACATGAGAGTACATGCTTTTCATAGATGTGTGCAAGTAAAAGGAAAATGTATTGAAGCACACATACACATATATGTGGCACAAGGTGCGAATGTTACCACAATAAATCAGAGCAGTGTGCTGTATGTGGCACAAGGTGTGAGTGTTACCATGAGTCAGAGCAGTGTGTTGTGTGTGTGGCACAAGGTGTGGATGCTACCACAATGAGTCAGAGCACTGTGCTGTATGTGGCACAAGTTGTGAATGTTACCATAATGAGTCAGAGTAGTGTGCTGTATGTGGCACAAGGTGTGTGTTACCATAATGAGTCAGAGCAGTGTGCTGTATGTGGCACAAGGTGTTACCATGGTGAGTCAGAGCAATGTGCTGTATGTGGCACAAGGTGTGAGTGTTAATATAATAAGTCAGAGCAGTGTATTGTATGTGGCACAAGGTGTGAGTGTTATCATAATAAATCAGTGCAGTGTGTTGTATGTGGCACAAGGTGTGAGTGATACCATAATGAGTCAGAGCAGTGTACTGTATGTGGCACAAGGTGTGAGTGTTACCATAATGAGTCAGAGCAGTGTGCTGCATGTGGCACAAGGTGTGAATGCTACCATAATGAGTCAGAGCAGTGTGCTGTATGTGGCACAAGGTGTGAGTGTTACCATAATGAGCCAGAGCAGTGTGCTGTATGTGGCACAAGGTGTGAGTGCTAATATAATGAGTCAGAGAAGTGTATTGTATGTGGCACAAGGTGTGAGTGTTATCATAATGAATCAGAGCAGTGTGCTGTATGTGGCACAAGGTGTGAGTGATACCATAATGAGTTAGAGCAGTGTACTGTATGTGGCACAAAGTGTGAGTGTTACCATAATGAGTCAGAGCAGTGTGCTGCATGTGGCACAAGGTGTGAATGTTACCATAATGAGTCAGAGCAGTGTGCTGTGTGTGGCACAAAGTGTGAGTGTTACCATAATGAGTCAGAGCGGTGTGTTGTATGTGGCACAAGGTGTGAGTGTTACCATAATGAGTCAGAGCAGTGTGTTCTATGTGGCACAAGGTGTGAGTGTTACCAAAATGAGTCAGAGCAGTGTACTGTGAGTCAGAGCAGTGTACAGTATGTGGAACAAGGTGTCAGTGGTACAATAATATGTCAGAGTAGTGTGCTGTTTGTGGCACAAGGTGTGAGTATTACCATAATGAGTCAGAGCAGTGTGCTGTATGTGGCACAAGGTGAGAATGTTACCATAATGAGTCAGAGCAGTGTGCTGTATGTGGCACAAGGTGTAAGTGTTACCATAATGAGTCAGAGCAGTGTGCTATATGTGGCACAAGGTGTGGGTGTTACCATAATGAGTCAGCACAGTGTGCTGCATTTGGCACAAGGTGTGAGTGTTACTATAATGAGTCAGCGCAGTGGGCTGTATTTGGCACAAGGTGTGAGTGTTACCATAATGAGTCAGAGCAGTGTGCTGTATTTGGCACAAGGTGTGAGTGTTATCATAATGAGTCAGAGCATTGTGCTGTATATGGCACAAGGTGTGTATGTTCCTCAGGTTCAGTCACTACTGTGGCTGCTGTAAAAGCAGACTGGCAAGTTAAAATTCCTATTCTTGGACATTGTGTGCAGTATCTCATGCTCCATGAAGCAGATACTGAAATTTGTAGCCCAACAGGCAAACACAAATGCATTGGTAGATTTCTAGATATGTCTGACTAGAAGAGGCACAAGTCTAAATTTTGGATTTATGGGCTGAATGGTCTGTACATAAATAATCTGCTTAAGAGAGCTTTGGCTTGTGAAATGAGCAACTTAATTTCTATGAGCAGTTTAATTCCTAGAATAAATAAAGCCAGTGCAGATGTATTTGGTGAAGTAGGTCTGACTGACTATAAGCCAGTAAAGCTTATGTTAAAACAGAATACTGTTCCATGTGCCTTGACTACAATCAGGAGAGGGCCATTTCTTATGCTGCCCAAAGCAGAAGTAGAACTTAAAAGAATGCAAAGTCTTTACATTATTGAAAGTGTAACTGAGCCAAAAGAAATGATCATGTGAGAATATGTTTTAATTTAAAAAGTTCAATGATGCAGCAGTGAGGCAAAGGTTCATTCTATCTATATTAGAAGACATAACACCCAGTTTTGCTAAACCAAAAGTGTTTTCCATGCAAGATGCTTGCAGTGGATTCTGGTAAATGCATTTTGGAAAAAAATCTGAAGCTGACAACCTTCTATGGGAAGATTTTGTTTCAAAATGCTGTCATTTGTTTTAATGTCTGCAGCTGAAATCATTCATCATAAAATATCTGACTTACTCAAGGGCCCGGATGGTGGTGGTGTTGTCATAAGTGACATCCTGGTATTTGGAACAGGTAAAGAAGCATGTGATTTGATGTTCAAGGCAGTGTTGCAGGTTATAAAGAATTAAGTTAAACCAATACAAATGCTGCTTTAGTAATACAGAGCTTCAGTAGTTTGGATATCACATAAGTGCTAGTGGTATCAAACTGGATGAAAGCAAGGACCAAACTACATCTGACTTGCAAAATCCATCTTGTGTGAGTGAGATGAGACTGGCCCTATGCATATACCTCTCAAACTTTTATTATTAAAAAATCTGGATAAAGCCAAAAATAATTTGGGGGGGACAAAGTACTGAAAGAGGGACACATTTCAAATTGCTCTTATAAACTTAAAAGTTGCTAGAATAACATCATAATATAAAAGTTGTTATTCTAGCAACTTAAAAGTTGCTAGAATAACAGGTTTTATCTTTAGCATGCATTTTCAGAAGGATATGAAGTCTGAAGCTTAAATGTAAATAACAAAATAATTTGGTAGAAAATCACAAATTTATGAGGAACAAACTAAAAATATGAGGCAAAAATCCACACAGTTGAGAGGTATACCTATGCATCGGTAAGTGTTTGGGCAGTTTTGTACAGACGTTTCCACAATGGTTCATCCTTTAACACATTTATTAAAGAAAATTTGTGCCTTGGTCCTGAGGACAGGCTCAAGCTCAAGTATTTAGTAAAGTAAAAGAAATGCTTACAACAGCTCCATTTCTAGTTTACTGAGATGTCACTAAACAAAAAAAAAATGTGCTGATACTGATAGGTATGATGAAGGTGTTGCATTACTCCAGATGGATGAAAAAGTGTTATATACTCTTGCCTATGGCTCCCAAATGCTAGCAGATACTGAAAAGAGCTATGCAGAGATCAAAACAGAGTATCTTGTAAGTGTGGACGTGTGTGTGTGTGTGTGTGTGTGTGTGTGTGTGTGTGTGTGTGTGTGTGTGTGTGTGTGTGTGTGTGTGTGTGTCTGTGTGCATGTGTGTGTGTTCATGCAGAATATTTTCCAGATATCTACCATGGCTCAAGTGATTCCAGCTTCAGACTGATCACAAATCACTAGTTCCTTTAATTCAGTTCATATGACCTAGATGAAGTGACACCAAGGTGCCAGAGACTGTTAACAAGATTAACAAATTCAGTGACAGAGCAATACATGTGCCTGGAAAACAACTAGTTGTTGGAGATTTGTTATCCAGACTTGACACGTGTAAATCAACATTAAATGATACCAAAGGTGAAGTTGCAGTTTATGTGCAAAGCATAATGATTACAACAAGAACTATAACTACTAAAAGACTAGAAAAACTTACACAGACTATAGAAAGTGATCCAGAGTTGCAAGCTGCTAACCAGCATTTGCATCTTGGATGTCTAAATCATTGGATGCAAACTAACCAACTTATGCATAAGTATTATGCAGTTAGATCACAATTACGGTTTGATAAGTTATTGTTGTATCAAGATAAGAAGAGTCATACCCTTAACTGAATGAATGCAAGTACTATGTCAAATACAAAGGTCATCAGGGTCTCACCAAATGCTGAGAAAGAGCCCAGATGCCAGTGTGGTGGACAAAAATCAACTAAGACATTGTCAGCTTAGTGTTAATTCTGTATATTATGCATAGAACATCACAGAGATGGAGCCACAAAAAAAGGCCATTCCTACTATTACTCTCATGACATAGAAATAACAAAGTTTTATGACCAATGTCATTCTGGACAATCACTATTTGTCTTGCAACCAAGTTAAGCTATTCACTTGAATTTAGGAGGGGGAGAAAATGTGATACACAACAGATCTGTATCTCTGTCATCTGGCGTCCTGCACAGCTCAACAAACTGCTGGCCCCCTCTACTCAAAGTTGAAGAGCCAAAACAAAAAAAAAACTCTTCTTCTCTTTGAAACTGTATTTAAATCTCCACATGTTGACCACATCAGTGCTTCAGTCATGACCTTTCATACTATCAGGACCTGGCAATTGTGTCTCCTAACAGCTAAAAGTTTGCACCCAGGGAAGCTACCCCTTTTGCCCCACCCTAGTTATTGCTCTGGGAGACTGTAGAGGTGTGACAGTACTGAAAACCACTGACTCATGTACCTACATAGTGAAAACTAAAAATGTTGCCAGAATTTGATGCAATAGATGACATATCCTACAGGTTCATGACCTTGATAAGTGTCAACCGGAATGCAGTGTTCCAAAAAAACAGTTGAACCAATATGAGATAAAGATAACCAGAATAATGTCCTGCATATCTATCCATGTAATGATGATAAATCCACCCAACCCAATATCTGAGTCAAAAGTGGATGTCTAAGTTCAACCAATCATAGTGACAGACCATGTACTGTACGACCAATGCAGATGACTGTGACTGTTTCATTTCTACTGCATGTCATTACAATATGTCTCAAGAGTTTTTTTCTTTTGCTGGTTCCCACTATGGTGCTTGCTCCAGCATTAATACCCCTTGTGTTTCCTGGAGTGGAAGAGTCATTTGTATCCCTCAAAATTAGTAATCATGAGAAAGAGCCAATGGGACAGTTAACTGAATATTAATTGCATGTTCAAGTTTTCATATATGGCAGCATCTTCTATTTAATGCTTTTATACTTTCATAGATTCAATCCAGAGTATAAAATGTACAATGCAAATGTGTACCTTTGCATACAGAAATTGTAGCTACAATGACCTGGGTATATGAATAGATCCAGCTTTGAGTTTTACTCATAATCATATCAACCAATTGGTTAATGATAGTTATAGAACTATAGATTGTATTAAAAATATATATAATGTCTAGGAAGCTGTAAATTATGAAGTCATTGTTTTTTAGTTATATTAGACCTAAACTTGAGTATGGAATTACAGTATGGAAACCTTATAAGAACACAAGCATGAATAAACAGGAAAGAGCACAGTAAAAATATACTAAGGGCATCCACGGATGTGAAAATTTAAATTATGAAAGACTAAAATATTCAAACTTGTGCAGTGTCTCATATAGGTATTTAAGAGGAGACCTTATTCAGGTATGTAGGGCATTCAGAGGCAACTACCTTTGGGAATGTTTGGGGTTATCAAAAAGTAGTAGAGAATCATCAGATAACCTATGTAGGAGATTCTATAGGAAGGAGAAGTGTACTAGAAAGCATCCTGATGAACAACCTTGTAGTATGGAATGGAAGCTGCTCTACCTCTGAATGAAAATCCCTCCAGAGAGTGGTGAAGACAGCCAAGAGGATCATTAAGACCACCTTATCACCTATCCATGACTTGTACTTATCCAGATGTCTCAGCAAGTCCAGAGGAATAATTAAAGACTGCACTCACCCTGCATATAGACTGTTCCTGTATCTATCATCCGGAAAGCGCTTCCGAAGCATACATTGCAGGACTACGAGATTCAGGAACAGCTTCTTCCCTAATGTCATCAGGATGCTGAACTCTAATAACCATTACACTCCATGATGTCCAATTGGGTCAGTAGGAACTGTGTCAATTTGTGCAAGAACCTGGTTACCAGTCTCACGTAATACTTAGTGCAATATTCACCATGACTGTAACTTATAGGCCATCTAGGGCAGTAGCAATGCAGTAAAATATCACTTCTTTCAGTGCAATACATGCAAATCCATAAATTAACCATAGTGGAATACTCTAAGGTCCATAATGCAATACTCTAATGTTCACTGTGCAATACTCAATGTCTCTTTTTGTGCAAGGATCAATGCAATGTCTTAACCAAGTACCTATGCAATACTAAAGTCTCATGCAAGTAAGTGTTCAGTTGAAAAAGTGTTAAAATGTGTTTCTAATTATGTGCAATATTAGTCTGTCTACCTGCATGTCTGTAATAGCTAGTTGTTACATGTGTAAATGTCTGTGAAAATAGTCTATATGTTGTCTGCACATTGAGTCTGGAGATACGGAAATTTCGTTCAGTTTTTGCATTTGTGTGATTTCTGAACGACAATAAAGTTTACTTTGACTTTGACTTTTTACAAGAGATCAACTGATGGATGGAACTGACTACCAAATTACATTAAAGCAAGCACTAGTTTACATATGTTTAAGAGCAGCCTGGGCACTTATTATGGGAACAGTTGTTTTGGTATATTGGCAGGCTGGAAGGGCATTAATGCCCGTGCTTGAAATCTTTGTATATATGTAAGTGGTAAAATGTTTTTATATGTATTGTGCATATGTATATAATGAGATTGCTGTTTTAATAAAAAATGTATTGTGTAGCCATTTTAAAAACTAAGCTGTACCATAATGCATTGTAATTTCTGAACAGTAATCAAGTAGGTATGGGATACTGAAGTGCTATTGTTGTTTATACTGAGCTGCCTTGTTGAAACTAATGCTGAATCTTGACATTTCTGACCTGATCCATGAAGTAAGATGTAATGCAAGACATAATAACTTCTAATACTAGTTCATATAACTAGCACCTAGAACAGGGCACCACTACACTATTCTTAAGAAAACTAAGTGGGTACCCATCCAACAAGGAGTACAAATGTCTCAACTGTCCCTATTATCAGAGCTGATTTACCCTGTACATGATGTACATATTTTTGGAGGGATGTCCCTATTTTCAGGCTTCATTTACTCCCTTACAACACAATTTTCTGAATCTCCCTCATCACATCTGATTTTTGAAGTTGTCTGGTACATAAAAAAACACACTACATGACCAGCATACTAGTAGCAACAATAATTTAAAGAAAGAGGACACACACCTTACATCTCCCTTTTTTTCAGAAACAAAAATACATGACCTTATGTGGTAGAAATTTGCAATACAGTTCTTTAAAATCTGTTGATTGTATACTGCCTCTGATAATGTGCTTATATTTTTCTATCAATGTTGTCACTCTGTTTTTAAATATGTGTTTCTAAGTAGTATCCCACATTCTTTCTGGAAGTGGAAAGAGTTATGTGCCATTTGGTATTTAAATGTTATGCTAATTAGATGTCCAGAATTTTGGCTGGATGCGCCAAATTTTCAAAGGTCCTTGTACCTATTTTCAATGCCTGTAGGTTGTGAAGTATGGAAAATTATATATAATATTTAGCTTACTACTATACAACCTACATAAACAGATTTACAAGGGAAAGGATGTGCAACTTAAGATCACAGGCCCAGTTCACACCTGCTCTCTATACCAACTCTACTAACAAAAAATGCTACAACCACAACTTCTCAGTACTAGATCTCAAACCATGCAGAGCTATTCCCTGTTCAATAAGAGTTTCACCAAACTTCACAGATTTCAGAAATAAATGGAAGCAACACCTATTATAAGCTGCTAAATGTCTCTGCCTCAGGAACACACTACATGTGTACAATCTGCAACAACTGGAAAGGCCTCAGAAATACCTCACTAAAAGAATCACAGGCCTAAAGCAGATGCCCTACGCTGACCGCCTTAAAAAACTCCAGCTATACTCTGTCGCATATCGTCTACTCAGAGGCGATCTCTGCTTAACATACAAGGCCATGTCAAACCCAGAGCTGTTGGCCATGCTACACTTAAAGAAATCCCAATCCCTCAGAGCAACACGCTCCAGGGATCTAAACCTTGTCATCACAATAAACAAAACATGCTGGAGGGATAAGTTCCTGACCCAGAGACTCCCCAGACTCTGGAATAGATTGCCCATACATGTCAAGCAGAGTGCCTCTTTGGACCTCTT
This sequence comes from Protopterus annectens, assembly GCF_019279795.1. NCBI lineage: Eukaryota > Metazoa > Chordata > Ceratodontiformes > Protopteridae > Protopterus > Protopterus annectens. Next base: position 832,598,416 of record NC_056744.1, read on the forward strand.
CAAGAGGAACCTTGATGATTGGATGGGAGAAAGGAAATTCACCCCAGGGATCACGTCAGTCACCCTGCTAGACAGGGGTCCAGGAAAGTAAATAATGTGGGAAGAAATAGCCAGGGAATTGTTATGGCTAGGCTTGTATAGGCCCTAGGGCTGATAGCCTAGTACCAACCTATGAAACTATGAACCTATGAACTCAAGGCACTCTCATCCTATTCTACAAGCCTTAAATCACCAGTCAGCCATAAGTGTCTTTGTACAACTCCTCCTATCCCATCTTCCCTAATCTACTCAGTCCTCTTAGCACTGTCTTCTGCCTCTATCCCTCCTCTCGCAGGAATCATGCCTTATCCTTTCTATCTTCTTTACAAAGGATATAGATGCAGATGTAGGAAAGGACTCTCATATTTTCCACAATATAAGAACATGTATGCATCCTTTTCTTAATTTCATTATATATATTAATATTGTAAATGTTTAGTAATGCTGTATGCCTTGTATTTAGGTACTGATCACTGTTTGTTTGTCTAACTTTTCTCCCCTGGGCAGAGCTTGAAATTGGTCCCGAAAGATCAGAGCTCCAACCCTGTCAACAAATTTAAATAAAACAAATAACATAAAATAAATAAATTAAATATTTCTATACTAGAAAAAGTAACATACAATAAATAAACAGTTCCATAAGGGTAAATATTTATCACAAAAAATATCTGCTGCATTCTGCGCTCCATCTATTTTTTGTTCTACCACACTCAGTGCTGAATTTTAGATATGTCTGGACCAGAATCACAGATACAACACAAAATATTCCCTCTTATTTCCATATCACTCACTGGAAGATACATATAAGTGCACACAGTTTTTGAAATGAACAACTATCACGTATCCCTTATATAGACCAAACACAATAAAAAAAACTGCATGTACCGAAGCACTAGGGTAACTCCATTTATAAATTCCATATAGTCCCTCCGCTGCATTTCATCCACTATGATACTCGGATGACCAGCACTAGGATCTTGGAGTCTTAGGCCAGTTAGGTTGTAACTAGAACATTTAAATTTCCCACCCTTGTTACTTATGGATGAATTATAGGTTTTTAATCATGTATAGTTTTGCTTTAACAAAACGAGTTTATAAAGTGCTGCTTCAATCACCATATATTACACACTCTCGCATATTTATTTATTTATTTTTATTTATTTATTTTTTTATATATATATATATTTATATATTTGAAAATATGTTGCTGCTGTCTGATATGCACTGTTTGGTTGATTCACATTTGGCGCACAGGTCCGCTAGCTTTGGTTTTCAGTAAAGGTCTCATAGCGAACTTTCTGTATGCAGTATGTTCTGCTAGGCAGATTGGATTGTTTTTGTTCTTTTAACCTAGTATATTTACGATGTGACTATGATAGCCTTTACTAAGTATTCAGCATGGGGTTCAGGTCTAGTGTTCTTTCGACACTCGTCTATGAAACACTGGATATAACCATGCTTTGATTAAGCTTTTAGTTTTAACCTAAGTTGTTTACCTTGATGTCTTTTTAAATGTGAATACTCAATATGACTTATTATCATTTTATACATGTTTATGCACTTGTTTTTAAGGACTGTAGAAACGTATATGTATCAAATTGAAAAGAAGGATGTGTCGCTAGATTAAATGTCATCTATTATTGCTCACCAGGTTTGAGTAAATGTACAACAACGTCATGTAATAAATGGGCTCATCCATATGTTTTTAATGAGACAGAGACACGTCTCTTAGGAAGGAAGGATGTGTCCTTAGTAGAATGTTTTTAGTAAGAGCACAATTATGTGAGGAGATAAATATTTTGACTCTTTTTAAGAATTTTTAAGAATTTGTATAAAGTTTTTAAATAATATGTATTGTGTATTGTGAAGCCTCACTGACAGATTGACCAATAGGGTCGTACATAGAGGTATTTAAATTGTAGATTGAACCATGTCAAATGTCTTACAGTCTGAAGAAGCCGAATGGCGAAAGCGCTTACTACAAATAAAGGAATTCTTTCCACATTGCTTTTTTAAGCGTGGTGGTTTTCATATCTGAATAGATTGAGTTTTATGTGACTTGACATTGGGCCGCCGTTCACCAGCGTACATTTTTTACCTGATTTTACGTCCATTTTACTTTGCTGGTGGTCTACTCTACGAGCTGAAGTGGTTTTTGGATTTTGAGTTATTTACAATAAAAAAAAGAAACCCAAATATCCTGCAGGAACTTTCTCTGCTGATATCTTCAGTAATATTGAGTGACATGCTCAGGGAAGAGTCCAACGCACACAAAAATCCTGAGGGGGAAAAATATTCAAATGGCAAAAATAAAAATCCTTCTTCAAAAATTGCCAAGGCTCTCTACCTTTGCATGTTCTAGTGAATCAAATAACAAAGTGGTGTCATTCCAGATAATTCTAACATACATATAACATATAATACAGTGTTTCATTTATTTGCTACACAGAATTTTCTTTAAGGATAATAATCTTGTCTTTTTCTCACTATATCCAAAGGTAGGTTTGCATAAATAACAATCTTCTGACCATCGTTATCAGTAGCCTGGGAAAAATGTGTCTTTGCTTAAGCCAATAAAATTATACAGACATCTTAGTTTACATTGGTACTTGTTGCTTTCCTAACACTCTGACAATATTCAAGCACATTAGTCTTGCAGTTACATAGATATATAGAGTATTACTAAGCTAATTGTACTTGTAGGCCTTTTTAAGCCTAGCCAATTGCCCAATGTGAGAATCAAACTCTGTACCTTGTAATTGTAAGGTAAGCACCTTAACCATTATGCCAGCATCCCACCTAATTTTGTACTGATTTTTCTCTTGCCTCCCGGATGCTGAGTCCTGCATCTGTGGAACTCTGACAACCCTCAGATTCTTTTGTCTGGCTATTTACTCTAAAATCTTTGTTCATATTTCTGACAAAGTTCTTTTAGTATCAACATATTTAACAATCTTTTCTTGAAAATGAATATAGTTACCTGAGTAAAATGACATTATAGCTTTGAGAAAGTATCTTTCAAATAATTCATACCGTGGTTCCATTCAAAAACGTAATGCACGGTTGTCTGCAAATTATTTGAATTTGAGGAAAGTAGTTGTGAGTATTCTTTTTTATATATATAATTAACAAGTTTGCTCATTCTGCAAATAAATACCAGAAAAGTTCAGTTGCCTTATCTGAACATAAGCTATTAGTCTTACCCCATAGGTAGCTACTAGAATAAAATGTCTTTCTCTTTAGGACTTTCAAATGCTAGTCATCTTCCATGAGCCCTTCCATCTATTCTGCCCCTAATGATACTCAGAAATATCCAGGACTTTGCCATTCTTTATTTCCTGCAGTGCTGTTTTATTCCCATCCATCGGAGTTGCACAAATGCTATCTTTGAACTCCATCCCCTCTTTTTATTAAAATTACTGTGGGACTTCAACATGGTTTTTAAGATATTTCACAGAATTCAGACTCTTCCTTGCTTATTACTGTTTTGGTTACTTGGAAGCCATTTAACTGGCAAGAAAGGCCTACTGATACATTTAAATAGTGAAGCATTGTGGGTTTCATTTTGCATGATTTCAGGGCAGGGTTTTTCACCGCTGAGAACAATTTCAGGGAATGTCCTAATTAATAAAATAAAATGCAAAAACAACACACTTTTTGTTTCAAAAACTGTATAATTTTTATTGTGTATAGTAAAGAGGTTTTGTCCAACTCTGAATATTTTTTTACAACTGCTTCAGAATGTGATCAATACACACTTTAGGTGTGAGTCAGTAGTGAGACTGAATATTTGATAATGAAGATGTTACATGTACTATAGCTGAGATCACTATGTCTTAGAGTATTTCCTTTTCTCCAAGGTATGACAGTCTTGGAGTTAGAATATAAAAGTAGCAGGGATTTGGGGCTACAGCCTTCCACATTAGGAGTTACAGGATTGATTGACCTCTGCAAAAGATAACTTTAAATGAGAAGAGTGATTATCAACATTTGTTGTTCTCCTTTAATTTCCCTATTTTTCCCATAATTTCAGAACTCAAATTACATGAATCAAAACTGCAACAAGGAGTCCATTAATACAGTAACAAGTGGGCCATCTTCCACTCGGACTCCATTTCAAAAAAGAAATTAGTTATGTAACTGTTAAATAGCTTCACTTCCTCCTCCCCTCTCCCCCCAAAAATATATAAATTCCTGTTTTGAGATATAAGCTAAAACCTACTTCTGCTATTTTGGTATTTTGTGTGTGTGTGTGTGTGTGTGTGTGTGTGTGTGTGTGTGTGTGTGTGTGTGTGTGTGTGTGTGTGTGTGTCTGTGTGAGTGGATGGAGCATTTATATAAATGCAATTCTTCTAACTACATGTAGAATATTTTTGACTCAAAGAGATAAAAAAGTGTGGATCATTAATACAAGGGCATTGTAATACTTCAGACTGAATTGAGTATTTGACAGGGATTTTTCAATATTGCCTGTTATTTCCACTTTGAACAGTAGATGGCACATAGAATTTGTAAAGCTGTACTGTACGGGTTTGCTTTTGGACTTTGCTGGACCTGTGAGTAAGTATAGCTGATCACAGTAATACATATATTTATATATATATATATATCTATATATATATATATATATATATATATATCTATATAAAAAACAATATATTATTAGTAATATCTTTCCTTTACTCGTGATCCATACTTCGTGTTTTATAATTATATCATGATCTTTTTAAGTGCATAAATCAAGGAATTTATGTGGACATTGCTCATTTTACAATTTGATTTAGCTTGATTATTGAGTGTTGGCTTTAAATATTTGAATTTCATCAAGGCCTTATGATGTTAAGAAGCTATTCAAGTAGCTTTTTACCAGAGTGTGTAAATGTTTGTTTCTTTCATATATTGAAGGAGCTATAATGGCAAAGCAGTCTGTCGTGTGGGCAATTTATGTACAGAATACAGTTGCTCTACACTTTATAGTGATTGATCTAATGTTATTTTGGTTGCATGCGCTTCTGCTGGAGTATGTTTGCTAATTTTCTTTGACTGTAAAATATGAATTACCTGTGATCGTGCCAGTGTGTGTACTGGTATTATATAATGGCATTATTATGAAAAGAAATAATCTTTTTCCTCTATAACATCATTGTAGTTAGTGCACCCATGCCTCATCCATCTCATTGGTTCAGAGTTTCACAGGTCAGTACTAGGCAATCAGTCTGCAGACCATTAAAAACCCAGTCAAAATCCCATATGCAGAAGTTCTTCCCAGCCTCAAGGAGGATGATACAAGATAAACTGGAGCAGAATTTGAGGTTTCCTTCAACAGTGACAAGGACACTACTCTACATTCCATGTAGTGGAAGATTAAGAGGTGGGGGATACTTTGAGATATGATTCTATCAGTGTCATCATGTCTTAATTATATATTAATGAAGGTTTAGTTCCTTTAACCAGGTGAATTGGGAAACATTTGCACTGCAAAGAAACAGACAACCAATATTAGTTTTACAATAGAGCTAGTTCAAACTTTTACATTTCCTAAGCCCATTGTCTGGAGCTAGTAAGTTGTTGATTAAGTCAATGATAGTGGATACAGTGCCATGATATCCACTTATGCATAAGAAGGGACTAAGGACCACATAATTTGTCTCCAACAAATGAAGCAATACATATAATACACCTCTGTGAGTAAAAGAAACCACCACTTAGATTCTTAGACACAGGAGAGAGAGAGAGAGAGAGAGAGAGAGAGAGAGAGAGAGAGAGATGGTGTATGTGCGTAGGTGCACGTGCGTGCGTTTGTATGAGTATGTGTATGTAACACATGAAACTAATCTGAGAGAGAGACAAATTACAACAGGACAGATGAAGTAATTTATCATGGACTTAATAAAGCAGAATATGTAGAAATAAGCATTTCTGGCAGAGACGGAGAAAATAATTTATTTGTTTGTTTGTTTTAGCATGAAATATAGTGAGATAATTGCTAAAAAGAATGTTAACACAGATCAGGTCCTACTGCTGTGTTTTTGGACATGGCGGGGTCTGCCAAGGGACTATGGCACTTGCTTCTGATGGGTGAATATCTATACGCCAAGTTTATTTTTATGTGTGAACAGCACATTGTGATCCTTCAGAAACAGAGTACTTAAAGAAACATGCTGCTATATGAGCAGATAGTGTGACATACACAGCTATGTTCTAGTTAACATGAAATTAATAATATATAGTCAGTAAGTTCCTAGTCTGTAACAGTAGTGTTTGGGGATCAAAATATATATGTGCCCCATGTTGCTTATTTTCACTTTTACTGGTACCGTAGGATAGTAACAGAACAGACTTCATACCTTTGTTATAATTTTTTGTTACATTTACTTTTGTCACAGCCCTGCAACAGCAATCCTTCATCTGCATGTCCTAATGCCCCACCTCTGTAAGCTGAAGAGTTACTGCATCCCATTAAGGTGTTATCCAAAAGTCAGAGGAGGCCCTTTACCTTTGGCCTGCTGTCATCCTACCCCAGGCCGCTCATGCATAGTGCACATTGATGTCAGTGCATTTCATACATGCATAGTGCACATTGATGTCAGTGCATTTCATACATACATAGTGCACATTGATGTCAGTGCATTTCATACATGCATAGTGCACATTGATGTCAGTGCATTTCATACATGCATAGTGCACATTGATGTCAGTGCATTTCATACATGCATAGTGCACATTGATGTCAGTGCATTTCATACATGCATAGTGCACATTGATGTCAGTGCATTTCATACATGCATAGTGCACATTGATGTCAGTGCATTTCATACATGCATAGTGCACATTGATGTCAGTGCATTTCATACATGCATAGTGCACATTGATGTCAGTGCATTTCATACACACTGTACTGTAAAGGCTCTGCCTGCCCTTCCCTCCCACTTTACCTAAAGGTTTGGCAATGCAGACTTTCAACCTTAATGCTTACAAGCAGCAAAATTATGCAATACTACATGTAATAAAAGTACTACAGCTCAGGATAATATTCTGCCACTTCTGAAAGCAAAAAAACGTTATCACTAGTGTATCACAGGGATCAGTGGTGGGACGTCTCCAATTTAGCATTTATTTCTCAGACCTTCAAGTCAACAGTCTAGGTCTATGATTATCCAAGTTTACAGATGGCTATAAGATTATTAGCTCTTCCACTGGTCATAATTGCTCCAATATGGGGTAGACCATGCTAACAACTGGTGCAAGGACAAGGACTCAAATTAAATGTGAACAAATGTAACATAGTTCATTTTCTTAAACAAAACATTTTCACTTACCTTATATGTGATACTACCCTGCAGTCAGACACTGTTGTATGCTATCTACACACTTGTTGATAATTCCTTATTGTTTTGCCATCATGTCTCAGCAGCACTTTGGAAAAGCTTCCATCTGGCTCATCTGATTCCCAAAGCTATCTCCTCTATATCCAAAGAAGTCTTAATTCACCTTTATTCATTTGTTATAAAACCCATTATTGAATATAATGCAGCTTTTGACATGTATTTGTCTAAACATATCACTCAACTTGAGAGACCTCAGAGATTCATAACTAAAAAAAAATCAATGACCTGAAAAGTTGAAGTTATCAGAACAGACCGGCAGCCCTCACTCTTTGCTCAGTCTCTTATAGACTCCTCTGTGTAGGGGTCTATATTATATTCTCGAAAGCCGACAATGGCGAATCTGACATTGTTGACACAAGAATATCGAATGCTCAGAATCTCGAGCGTGTAAACGGAAATCTCTGTAAGGGGAGATTTCCATTTACTGCAATGTAGTGCAGTCTCGGAGTTGGTATATTTAAGTAGTGGGGTGTGTGGGGGTGTTAAACCAATTAGGGTACTTTTTTCTTTATTTTTTTTGTCTTTTTATAAGGTCAATGTTTGAAGACATCAACCATATGGTGTCGACCATATGTTGTTCGATGTTTTCAAATGTCGATCTTATAATATAGAACCCCTGTGTAGAGCTGTGTCTGTTCTTTCAAGTCATGAAAAATTCAACCTTCTTTGTCCTCCTGTTCTGTTACAGAAGAAATTGTATCTCAAATAACTGGTTGAAAGGAAATAAGCCCTCATCAAAATATAAACAAGAAATGTGGTGTGATGGATTTATGTCCCACCTTATCCTTCACCTCTGGAACAAATTTCAACTACATGTCAAACAGAGTAGCACCCTTGCCACCTTCAAGGTAAAACTAGATAGTTGGATGGACATCTTCAAATTTATCCCTGGTCTGTATTGTCTTACTCTCCTTGATCCTGGAGGGAACCTTTGAATGGGGTCTGGCTAGGCTTGTAATGGTCTGCAGACTGATTGCTTAATATATATCTATGAACCTAGCATATATGTTGAAAAGTATAGGTTTGCTGTATTATCTGCTTTGTTTGTAATATGGAACTTTTCTCCATGGACAGCTGTTGAAAGTTGAACTTTTCAGGTAACAGCGGCAAATAAATAGACAAACTATAGTCCCAATTTATGTAATCTGACAACAAATAATCTATAAACAAGTATCTAATTTAACTAGATTTGACAAGGACACATTTATTATGGCCCTGTCCCACCACAACTGGAATGTATTACGATTAATGCCCTTAGATGAAGCAGTTACTCACTTCAATTACACCTTCCCAAAAATACTAAAAGATTTAGCCCCAATTAGGACAAGAAGGGTAAAAACTAACATGGCACCATGGCTGACAAAACAGACCAAACAGCTCATGCTGCATACAGATAATGATGGAAAGACTGGTATAAGAATAAAACACAACATGCCTTACCAAAATTTTAGATATCTCAAAAAATGTAATAAGATACTTTTTAAATCTGACAAGAAATCAAACTACCATAATCTGCAACAAAAGCACCAAAACAACCCCAAGCTTTTTGGGTCCTGTCTAAATAAACTGGCCATACCGCTACATCCTGTCCTTCCACTTCAAACAACAAAGAGTCCATTGCCAGTCAGTTCAACACTCATTTTATCCAGTCAGTTCTATCACTAATCAATGACCACCTCACTTCATTCCCCCAACTTCCATCTGTCCTTGAAAGCAGCACATTATCTTTTAGTTTTCAGCCGATCCCAACATCAACCATAAGAAATGACTAGCCAAATTAAAAGCAACAACGTCAGCTGCCAATAACCCTCCCAATGTGTTCCTCAAAATAGGTGCAGAAGCACTATCTTTCCCTGTCTCCATTCTGATCAACCAGTCAATAACTGAAAACTATGTTCCATCCATCTGGAGAAAAACCCATTATTATACACCTTCACAAAGGATGAGCCTCAAAAGAGTTAATAAACTAAAGAGCTATTGCTGTACTATTACCCCTCTCTAAAATCATCAAGAAATGTATTCACTGTCAGTTTATTTAACATATAATCAAACACAACTTCCTCTCCAACACTCAGCATGGTTTCATGCCCAACCACAGGACTAATATTGCCCTCTTCAACTTCACCAGCATAGTAAACCAATACAGAAATGAGGGCAACCATATTTCTTTACTTTTCTCTGACCTTTTCAAAGCACTTGACACAGTGTCCCTCCAAAAGCTCCTTTCTGAAATTGCAGATCTAGGTCTCACTTACCCCCTCCCTCTCCTGGTTTCACAGTTATTTATGGAATTGTCATCAACCAACTAAATGGCAACAAAACCTTTCAGATTTTCCCAAGGAGTCAATACCTGGTCCCATTCTATTTAATATTTATATAAATAAATGTCATACTGCAACAACACTTGCCAATCTCATACAATACACCAATAATTCAACCCTTATCTGCTCTGCCCCATCAATAACATAGTTACAAGAGATCACTCGAAAATTTTTCATTGACATTGAAATATGGCTAAAAATTCTAACTTTCTGCTTAATGCCAAAAAACCCAAGCTTATGCTATTTACTCCAAATCAATGCCATAACCAGAAGCACACATTTCATTTTACCTCAAATAATAATACAAAAATAGAAACAGTAAGCCAAACTAAATTACTCGCAGCCATAATAGATAACAACCTCAAATTTGATCACCACATGCTTCATTCCATTGGGAAAATACATCAAAACTTGGCTCCCTCTATAGGGCCAAACACTGCCTGAAAGATCAAGTATTACCTTAGCAGTAACATGCCTCCTTCCTTCTCTATTATATGCTTCCACTATTCTTATAAATATAAACTAATCTCTTGCTACTGAAAAACAGCTAAATTTGCATCCAACCAATTTTATAAAACACACCACTGCTTTGCATTAAAACAATTAAACTGCCTTGAACTCCCAAAGCAGTTGACATACTCACAACTACTCATTGCGTACAGCCTATTGTACTCTCCAGACAAATGCCGAGCATTACAAAATACTCTACTATACTATTCATCCACTACAGACCGTCAGTCTAGCAATAAACCCTTACTGTGTATCAGTAAAATGGTCAACACTGCTTAAGATGCTCTCTACTCCCATTATGTGTCAAAACTCTGGAATTAAAACCCCATACAGTTAAAACAGATAGAAGACTTAATCAGTTTCAAAGCTTTGCTTAAACAGCAGCTATGCCAAAGTTGGTTCTGTTCTTCCTGCTTCACTGGGTAGCTTTGTTCAGAGTACTTTTCTCCAACATTTACAGCCACTTTTCTTCCCAATCTTTTAGTCCCTTGTTGCTCCTCCTCATACTGCACTTATTTCCTAATCTCTTATTCTTCTTCCTTCTCTTATACCCTACCACTAACTATGATTGCTCCCCTGTCCATTTGCCTTCCTTCTCGTTTCCATAATTTCTCCTTTAATATCTCTTTTATCATCATCTTTTATCAATGTTTAAGCTACATTACTACTTGTTTGTCTATAAATTATCACTAATCTCAAAAACACCCCAGTCTGATCTTTCCCCTGCAGCCAATATGCTATAAATACATTAACTGTCATTGTATTTTATATTTCTGTTCAATAATTAGCCAATTTATGTTAATTTCTGTCTTGTTTTTGTGTCAAAATGCTATGTTCATGTAAGAAATATTTTAAAATCATGTAAATAAGCTCATGTCTAGATGTTTTTACCCTGCAATTATAAATGTGGATCATGTGTAACTTAAATGTGGCACTTTTCTCCCCGTGCCTCCGCTGAAAATGGGATTTACCCAGTCAGACTTGTCTAGTCAGCAAAGACAAATAAGTAAGTAAATAATAATCATGGCATGTGCATGCATATATCTGTATGCCACTATTACAGAGTACCACAACAGTCTTTTCTGCATCACTAAACAAAGAAAGTCAGTATTGTTGTAATTAGAAATAAATCATGAATGCCTGAGATGAAACATTTATTTCCATTTGGTATAGTTAATGTTTATCCACTGTGGGCTACTGTTATTAAGTTCCCACATGTCCCAACAGTAACTTGGGATATTGCTGTCTATATACGTAAAGCAGAAGAATCCTAAGCTAGGACATTATTGTAATCTGGCAAGGGGATGCATCCCTATGTTAAAGGGGCTAGACTTATTTTGCTCATGAATATTCTAATACCCAATAACATCTTAGAGCATAGCAGGATGACAATTGACATAATCCTAAAAAGTCAGGACTCTGGTTTGCTAGCAAACATTTGGAAAAGTGGGAAATATCAAAGCATTTTTTCTGCTGACAGTCTGACAGGTGGTACAATTTAAAGGAAAATTTTGGAGAAGCATTTTATTTCTGCTTGAAGAACTTCTAAAAATGAACTCAAGGAAGTTCACTGGAATTAAATACACTTTTTCACTACTCTGTGGTCAGAACAGCTCTTCAGATCACAATATACTGCAAAAATGAGATTTATCCTAATTAGTTTTAATGCCTGTAATTGTGTTTTGCCTTCTCAAGACAGTCATCACACACAGTCTGTGACATTGTTTAGCATCTGCCTCCACTGGATTCCTCTTTATGTGCTCAATGTGTATGTCATCATTGATGTTAACTGAATGAAAAGTCAAAGTGTTATTTTTAAAGTTACAGTCTCAGATATGCCAGACTTACTTTTATTTTTTTTTCCATATAGTTCTTTGTATTTTCATTTGCTAACATATTTCCTCTTTATTACGTGCCTTTTTGTTTTTTACCATACTGGAGAGACAGACATTAATACCACTGCAGGAGTTGCCTGAGCCAGTTATGCTAGTGTTTGCAACTTGAGTTAGAGTCCTGGTTAGTCTCTCAGTGTCAGAAATGAATTGCTAACGGTTAAACACTGAAACTATACTTAGTAAATCAATGTGCTGTTAACACATGCATAGGTAGGAAGGCATGCTCTTCTTTGCTTTGCACAATGAAGCTCTCATATCTTTAGATGCCATAGTGATATTTTAATGTTCATGGAATGTTTTATTTCTTAACTCCATTATTTTTCATGAATGTTTTGAAATATTTGAAGTTATGGGATTTATCTTTGTGTTCAAAATGTTTACAATATAATTAATCCTATTCTAGCAGTAGGTTTTGTTCCTGAGTCTGCAATGCATTTAAGCGGTGTTCTGTGTGAACTTTTGACAGTGATGTTAATAAGTAACTAATCCCTAATTCTCTGTTTAACTGCATGTATTATTTTTCTTCCATAATAACATTAACACAATTGCATTATGCACTGTTAAACAAAGAATATGCGTGTGTGTGTGTCATTGCATCTTGAAACATTAGAAAATTATGTAATCTATCTGAAGCCTTGTACCGTGCTTTGTATCATCTGTATTTGTTTCTTTTTGCATGCTGGATGTAATTTCCCCCGGGGTATCCAGTGAACTGCTTTTTGTTAAGTTATTAAAATAAATTTATCCCATGAGAGTTTTAAAACCAACCAGATGGCTAGGCCAAATAGATTTTCTACTTGCACTAGACAAGCTGTTAGAGATGAACCCATATACAGACAGAATATGTTTTTTGGAATGGTTTGCATTTTGTTTGAGCTTGGCAACCCTTGATGGGTGTTGTGCAATGCAAGCAACCATCATGCCTGGTGCACTGCATCTATCTGCAGTCTGTGACATTGAATGACAAAATATGCAACACCTCTGCAATCTGAATGAGCATTCCTATTATCTAACATATATCATACACTCCTGTGATCTTTTGATCTTGCTTTGGTACCAATTAAAACTCTGTGTTTGTTAGAACAGTGGTTAACATGGCTGCCTTATACTAATTGGTTCTCTAGGTTGGTTCTTAGCCGATGTGGTTTCTGTGTTGTCTACATCTATTCTCTGTGAAACTGTGGGAATTTGCTAGTGTCTTTGGCTTCCTTCCATATCTTAAAGACACAGAGATGAGTGAGTTGCCCAGTCCTATACATTTTTCATAGCTGCTTATTCAACGTATGTAAGCATGTCTTCCTTCTGCAATAGACTGGCATCCATTTCAGAACTGTTCTTTTGTTCACTAAGCTGGTATCAGAGAATGAATGAATGAAAGAAACCTTATTTAGTACAACAGTTACAATGTCCCATGAGAATCAGATAAATAAGTGATCCCTTTCTGAAATTATAGCAGTGTTCTGTTCTTGAAATAGTTTTATTTTATTAGCCAAAATTTCTGTCAGGTAGCTTAGCAGGCCCACAACATCCTAGTCTCCACCTTTTTTGTTATGATTCTTACTACTATAGTTACTAACTTTCTTTTTCTCTGTTATGGATCTAGTTTCTTCCTAGGTTTTTAATATCTCACCACATTCAGCTCTTCTTTCATCAAGTGATATAACAATTCTGGTGTAGGCACTCTAGCTCTATGTTGGTACCACACTCACTGCATTAATGCTGATCAAGGTCATAAGACAGCTCTGTCACACAGAAATGAGCCTAAACTTTGTCCCAGAAAATATGGGTTCAGTTAATTGCCTGGGCAATTGAGAAACAACTGATGACAGGGACAATGTGATTGACAACACAATGCTTGGTTTCCTCTTCCAGGGGAGTATGTGGGTATATACTGGTGATACATTTTTAATCATGAAATCCAGTGGTGGTACAAGAGCTGTAAAGAGCGGAGGTTGCTGCATTACAAGATGAGTGGGTAAATGGCAGGGACATCTAAATGGGGAATTTCCCTTCACAAATCCACTGCATGCCCACCTCAGCATGTCTGTGGGACATGGAGCTTCATTGAAAAACCCACTGTGAGGTTGCAGTGTGACAGATTCTGACCTAGTCCATCTCACTTATTGGCGTGGGATAACTTGCACCCTTAGAACATTTGAGTCACTTCTGAAGGTGGTTTCATACTGGTTTGGGTCACAGTGGGTGATTGTCACACATGTGGGGAACTCTAATGATGGGAATATCAGTGAATTGATCATGGGGATCCTGGAGTGACTGGTGGTAATGGAAAAAAAATGCTGACAAAGATCATAACTGATCTTAACAGAGTGGTGAATAGTAAGGATTACACTAATGATTGATGACTGGAGAAAATGATTCATTTTGTGTCTGCTTGGTCACCGCCACTGACCTGCATCACATAGTCCCATCTACTCCTAACTTCATGGAGCTACTTAAAGGTGAATGGTGATGACTTCTGGAATGGATGTAGCTGAGCAGATGAAACTGGTCCTATATTCAACTAAGGCACCATCACATTAATAGTGCTCAACATTTTCTTCTTGGTGAAATGTTGTTTTTACAATATAATGACCACTCATTCAACATAAACAGGTCACAATGTTTCTCCAAACAATAGTTTGACATGTCTACCATTTTGCCTCATACCTTGCAAATGCTTCTGGGAAGGGTGAAGCTTAGCTAGATATCCATACAACCTCATAACTAGTGTGAAAACCAATACAGAACATCAAATTCCAGTATCACATTAGTCTCCTTACTGATATTAATGGATTTAATTAATGGATTACAGCCTCTGAATAGCCATTTTAAGACAAAATCTGGTACAATGCCCTTGCTCTTTGGCATGAAGGGATGGAGCCCTAAATGCAACCCAGGTGAGTTCATTTAGCAGCTTGGGTGTTGAAGAAGGCAAGTGAGAAGGTAGGATTGAGTAGCTTATATCACTTCTTCCATCCTTGTGAGGATTGAGGCTATAGTTCCGCTTGCAGCAAAGGAATCTCCAGTGGAGATGGGGGCATCTTTCCTTAGTTTTCTCATTGATAAAGTTGAGATAGGTTCATGTTTTTTATCTGATTGTTTCCCAAATGTTTCTATCACTGAAGGATTCCAGGTGGAGATAAAGCAAGGATACTGTGTTGTCTACATATATTCTCTGTGAAACTGTGGGAATTTGCTAGTGTCTTTGGTTATCTTAAAGCATGGAAGATTAAAAGTGGTGGTTATGGTGGCCATCACAGATTATTTAAACATACTAGATATTTTCTCTCTGAATCCATTGCTTTATAGCAACACATAAAGGCCATTGCTTGGGATATGCTGGATGAGCTCAATTAAAGCATAAATCAGAAGCTTCCCAGGAAAAGATGTGGGTGGACAATATGACTGTTAATTTGTAGAGAAGAACAGTCCAAGTTAGGCAGCTTCAAGGTGTGTTCTGTTATTAGATGCAGGCAGAAACAAAGGACTTCCTTGAGCCAACTTGATTTACTTTAAGAGCCTGATGACTAACTTACCATTGAACAGCTAGCTGGCCACACTATTCTGACATCCACTTTATCACTAGGAATGACACAAAAGATCAACCTGCGCGCCCTGTGTGGGGGATCCCTCCAGAATACTAATAGCTCTAAGGTTACACTAATTTAGAGTAAATGGAATATTTCATGCCCCTTTAAGATAGTGCAACCACAGAGTTTGTATATTTAGTAATCAGGGCTATAAGGGCAAAGCCTCCACACCAGGGGGTGCAGCTAATGGCCTGGGCACTGGAGGAGGAGTCAATGACAAGGACGATTGGGTTGACAACACAATGGAGGATCATTGTATCTTATCTTAGTGGGTTGTAGACGCTTTTTTTAATTTCTGCAAATCTTTTGAGTTTCTGATACCATGATGGGAATGGACCCCATTCCTAAGTCAAAATACGATTAAAGTTCATGAAATTAGTATTCTTTCAATTTTTGATGTTAGCCAAAAATGCTCTTCGCAGCACCGGCAATGTGCCCAGTAATGACTCCTTCTGCAGTTTGTATGGAGTTACATGTGCTGGGAACATATCCAAGTATGATTGAAATTCCTTTTTATAAAACCTGTTGCCCCTACTACTACTGGAACTGTCTTGGTATCCTTCTTCCACATTGCCCTCATTTCCACCTGCAAATACTGGTATTTTATGACTTTGTGTTTCTCTGTATATAAGACACTGTAGTCACTGGTTGTAACAATTTCAATATTCAATGCTACTTTTGTCATCTTTTCATGGACCACTATATCTGGTTTTCTCGCATCTATTTTTTGAACTGTTGGTAGTGGATGATCCTATGTGATATAAACAATCATTTTATATGATGCTTTGTAGCTCATGTTTGCAATGTTTTTCAGCCACTTCAATACCATAATGTTTGCACAATCCCCAATGCAACAGTCTTGTCACATTATTATACTTTTCAGTATACAGTCCTTCTGCCATTAGTATATCACAACCAGCAACAAGATGTGCGACTGATTTCAATTCTGTTTTACAAAACCTACGTTTATCTGTTTCTCCCACATGTTCAATGGACTTTGTAAACCACTGTGTATGTAGTCCACTATCTTGGGCCTCCATATTAACCTTTCATCTTTTATTTTAAATTCACCTCTGCTTAACCATTCCCGTGTTCGATCCTGATCAACATAAGCTTGTTCCAAGAGTTTCCTATACTTGCAGCTATATTGATACATTTTGTACATTTCTTGTCTTCTCATCTGATCCTTCACCTTATATTCTTTCTTTTGTTTTTTGGCACATTCAGTTGCTGCCTGATTTTTATCTACTTCTGGTTTGATTTCCATTCCTGCTTGATGCTGATATGCTTCTGCTAAACTAAGCAGGGAAGTCATCTTAGACTTTTTTTCCTCATGCTTCAAAACTTTCACTACATTTGGGTCTTGTGAAGTCAACAGATAAGTGTGCGCTCCCATGATTAGAGGTCTATACATGTAATCAATTTTGAGGAGGCCCATACCTCCTTCTGAAAATGAGATATATAATCTTGATATGCTATGCACTGATTTTTATAAATCATTTGATGAGCATGAAACATCCTTCTTGTTTTCCTGTCTAACCTGTCCAACATGGTTTGAGGACAATCAATCACTCCAAAGCTATAAGTTAAGACAGGAAGAGCAAATTGGTCTATAGCTTGGACTTTATTCCTAGATGTCAATGCTGTTTTTAGTATTAATTTAAGCCTTTTAAAATATTCCTTACTGTTATTCACATTTTTCATGCTTTATTGTTGATCCTTCATTATTTCTCAAATATTTATACACTCCCTTTTACTCAAATTATTTTATATCACATTCTTCTCCCAAACTGATGTTTTCATTGGTGCTGCAGCTTTCCTGCTTTAAAGGTTGCTTTTGCACATAAATGACATTCTTATATAATCGGAAAAAGTTTTAACTACTTGCAGTTGTGCTTTCTGTTCCTCATCTGATGAACTATACAGTTTTAAATCATCCACAAAAAGAAGATGAGAGGTCTTTACACTTTGTTGTTTTCTAGGAGCCAAATTATAGCCATGGCCTAATGTGTAAAGTAGACAGCTTAATGGGTTAAGGGCAAGACAGAATAGCAGTGGTGATAGACAGTCACCCTGGAATATCCCCCCTTTGGATTTTTATCCCTGGAATAATAATGTGTCCTTTATCATGGCTTAACTGCAAAGTGGTTTGCCACTGTTTCATGGATGCTGTGATCTAATCAATCAGTGTAGGATGTATCTTATACATTTTTAAGCACTCTTTCATCCATGAAAGTGGGATACTGTCAAATGCTTTTTTGTAGTCAATCCATGCCATACTTAGATTCTTCTCCTTTTTATAATTCTCCATTATGATTTTATTTAACAACAAATTATTCTTTACTCCATATGACTTTCTTTTATTACCCTTTTTGTTCTATTGCCATGATTGAGTTTTCTTCCAAATGACTATAAACTCTGTCAGTCTCAATTCCAGTGTATAGTTTATTCATTTTCGGAAAGTAAGTTATCAGTCTATAATTTTTAGGATAACTTCCAGGTTCACTCCTAAGCAGGAGTATTGCTTTTCCTGTTGTTAACCAGGCTGGTGTTTGTTCAGGATGTGCATATAAATAGTTCTTACACATGGCTAAATCTCCATACAAAGATGGTAATACTTTTAATCAGATGTTAGGTACTGCATCTGAGCCTGGATTTTTCCAGTTGGAGGCTTTTCTTAACTTTATTTCAATCTCTCAGGCCATTACTTCATCCCATTTCATATCCTGTACATTTGAACTTTCTCTCTTTTACTTCTTCTATCCATTTAGTATCTTTGTTATGTTCCACAGGAGCTTCACAGATATTTCTCCAAAATGTATCTATTTCTTCTTTTTTGGGTGCTCTTTCAATTCATTCTGCCTTGTTTCCCAATTCTCTACAGACCTTCTTGGGGTCATCAATAAATTGCTTATTTTGTACTTTTCTTTTATATTTATCTGCATAACATCTACGTTTTTCTGCCTGTGCTGAGATTTTTAGTTTGTTATTTGCAATACTGCATGATAGATCCTGGTCTGTTCTGATACTGTGCGTTACTTTTACCAGGTCTGTCTTTCTGAATATTTTTGTTCATCTGTTCCCTCTTCTATACTCTTCTAACAGCGACGTCTTGTCTTAATTGCTTTATAGTTTTCTCTATTCGATACTTCCATGATGGTATTCAATTTCTCCCCTTCATTTCCCTTACATCCCTGTATTCTTGTGGTAGACTTTTATCTGTTATTAATTTAGCTACACATTAATATAACCTGTTTACTTCTGTTATATTGCATGGATCTCTATGGGAAATAATTACTGTGTTCATTTGTTTTATCAAACTTCTAACTTTTTGGGTTTTATTGATCTTCTGCAGTCTATTTCGTTCACTGATCTTAATATGTCTATCTCTATTAAATCAAGCAACACTTCTCTTAGCTCATTTTCTTCTAAACTGAGGGCACATTTTTTGTTTTCCAATTCCTGCGGGCATGCTATAGAAAGTTCTATAGCATCTTCCAAAGGAACATTCTCTTCAATTTCATCCTGTGTCATCTGTTGCTCTGGCATATGGGAACTTACTGGCCTATCACTCCTCAACATTGACTGTGCCAGAATTTCCGCAATTTCCTGTTCCTTCCCTTGCTGTCCAGCTTCAAGTGAATGCTTATATTGGTTTTCTGTGGAAGGCTCCAAAATGCTTTCATATGACAACTGACCATTTGCTTCCTGTTTGACTGGTTTCCCCTTAATTTGGATGTCCATTGCTCTATCCTGTTGTGGTGCTTTCTGAATTAGATTTTCTACACTGAATCCTTCACTTTGCAGGTACTCCATGACCTCAGTTTCTATTTGTTTAACTTCTTGATTACTTATCTCCTTTTCCACTTTTCCTCTTTGTCTTCTTATTTTTTGTATTGTAAAGTTTTCCATGTCTGGATTCCTTTGCCTGTATTTCTGTTCAAGTATCTTTTGTGCTGCTCTTTTTGTATTGATTAGTTTTGCTTTTTCCTTTGCATAGATAGTAAACCATATTAAACCTCTTTTTCTTTCCCATGTCCATATTTCTGTTTTAGATGTCTCCTGATCTTCCTGTTTCTCCTTATTTTGGGGACTCGTTCCATCATGCTGTGATGTAATGTGTTAGACCTTCTACACCAAATCCTTCACTTCGCAGGCACTTGATAACTTCAAATTCTATTTTTTTAAACTTCTACTTTACTAATCTTCTTTTCTACATTCCCTCTTTGTGGTGTTATTTGTTTTATTGTGAATATTATCTATGTATCTTGCCTGATGGTAAATCAGCTGGCTGAATAATGTGGTCAGCAATCTGGTCAGTCTTAAATTAAATGAGAATATTATGAAGTTGATTGAAATGACTCTTAGATCTTAAAGTATCTCCATGATATCACAGGGGAAGTTCCAAGTGAATTCCAGAAGTTTCAATGAACAAAATAAGTTATCTATAGTTATTTCTTTTTTTTTTCAACTATATTTTTATTGCATTTTCCTCTTTTTTTAATACAAGAAAAAGACTAAAACAGAAATATATAAGGACAAGATACATAGAATATCAATTTGCAATAAGCATAATAAGATATACAGAACATATACCATCAGTGTTGAGTTATCAATATGCAGAATTAACTAACATTCAAACTGTTCACATTAAGTTGTAAGACAAAATCTACTCTGAGATATTTTAGTCATAATAGAATCTGACATAAAAACAGTTGCATCAAGACATTCTAGCCTACCTAATTTAAATAGAATCTTGTACTATGTACACTATATACAGTTGATGTCACCTCGAAATGTTCATTTTATTTATACTTCCTAGACCTTTCCAATTTTAAGATGGGTACAAGTTTTGCAATATTGATTTTCTTTAATTTTTCCTTATTTACTTAGAGTAATAATGATGTTGTAGTCCCTTGTTCATAAACCAGATTTACCTTAAGATTTCTATTAGTGTTTTCCAATATTTCTGATAACAGGATAGTTTTTTTAATTCTTGTAATTAGTTTGCAGGCTAATATGTATTTTATAGCCATTCCTTTAAATTCTTCCCATGTAATTTTAGTTCTATATAACCAGTTTTGAGCAATGTATGATTTTATCATTGCACACAATGTTACTATGATGTGTTTGTTTTCATATGAAAAGTTTGTAGGGAATACATGTAAAATTGCAATTTCCCATGACAGGGTAGATTTAGTGTATCCCTTTTTTTCTAACTTGGTTCTTAACGAACACCATCATTGTAAACATTCTTACAGCTCCAGAAAATATGAAGAGTGTCAGCTATGCTGTTTTGGCATGTGAGGCAATAAGGAGGGTGAGAAGGATTAACTTTACTTAGAAAGAGTAGTGTATGATAGGCATTATTGTTAATCATAATGTGGGTATAAATTAGGTTTTGAGAGGGGTTAATTTCAAAGTGAGTTCAACTGCAGCCGATTTGTGTTCAGCAGGAATCTTGTTATTTTTCCCTTCCCAAAATTTTGAATATAAAAGTGCATCTTGGTATCTAATTCTTGTTATTAATCTATATGTGTTTGATAGCATTTTGGATCTCAAAAGCAACAGGTTAATAATTTGTTGATATAGTTGCATATCCTGGTTGTCTATTTTAACATTTGTAGTAATTCTTTTTACCACTTGGGTACAACTACACAGGCTGGATCGTGCTTCCAGGAAGGGGGGTGGGGTAGCTGTACTCTATAAATCTAAGTTGAATGTCACCATAGATGTAATGCAACCACCTCAGATTAATAACTCAGAGATTCTTGCCACCAAATTGCAACTTAATAAAAATAAATGCATTAATATCATCTGTATGCACATTCCCCCAGGTAACAATATATCTACACTTGAAGATATCCTGCACTGGCTATCATGTCACTACCCCCAAGAAACCCTACTACTTGGAGACTTTAACATAGATTGGGGCACCTGTTCCTCAGAATCCCCAACCACCCATATTAACCTGCATGCATTTACACAAATCATATCCACCCCTGCCAGGATAGGTAAACCCAACCAAAAAGAATGCATACTTGACTGGGTACTCATAAGTAGTCACCCCCAACTGTACACCTCTGGTACCCTCCCTGATGGCCTAAGCGATCACCTTCTCACATATGTAATTAAGCACAAAGCCATTAATTCCCAATAACCCTTACTCAGAAAGGTTAGAAACAATAAAAACGTTGACCCTGCCAAATTCGAACAAGAACTAAACTCATGTAATTGGTTTATTCTAAAACACCTCCCCTTAGAGGAAGCAGTAGCATACTTTAACAACAAATTCCTTGAGATCCTTGATTTGCATGCACCTGTTTGTTCAAAGAGAACAAAGGCAAAAACTATGCCATGGCTTTCTAAAGAGTCTAAACTCAAAATTACCCTTAGAAACAAAGCATGGGCTTTATGGCGTTCTTCTAAAGACCCCCAAGATCACATTAAATACAGGCAATCCAGGAATGAAACTAAAAAAATCCATTTTACAAGACAAAAAACAATACTACTGTAATTTACAGACAGTAAATCAAAATAATCATCAGAAGTTTTGGGCAGGTTTAAATAATCTACTAGATCCTGGACAAACTTCAACCCCAATGCCTGCTGCTACTATTGATAAAACCCCTGAAGATGTTTCTGACAGTTTTAACTGATTCTTTACTGAGACAATTCAAGCCCTAGCTAGCCAACTACCTCCTAGCTCCCTTGGTCCTGAAAGTACCACCCCTAGAAACCTACTCGTGTTCAGCTTCCAACCAGTTGCCACTTCACTTATCCATACCTTGATCAAAAAATTAAAACCCACTACACTTTCAGCTGATCAACTCCCTGCTGAGTACCTACAAAAATCAGCTGATGCTATTGTTTACCCCGTCTCAATACTAATCAATTGAACCATAGTAGAAGCTAAAATTCCCACCATCTGGAAAATATCCTATGTAATCCCACTTCACAAAGGAGGCAGCTCTACTGAATTCTCCAATTGTAGGCCAATAGCTATACTCTCTCCACTTGCAAAGATTATCGAAAAATGTATTCATAGACAACTCATGCACCACCTAATCCAGAATCACCTTATGGCAGACACTCAGCATGGCTTCTGTCCTCATCACAGCACTACTTCAGCCCTCCTAGCCTTTACCAGCACCATAAACCATAATCGCAACAATAATTATATATCCTCAGCCCTCTACTTGGATCTT
Source organism: Protopterus annectens (assembly GCF_019279795.1). Taxonomy (NCBI): domain Eukaryota; kingdom Metazoa; phylum Chordata; order Ceratodontiformes; family Protopteridae; genus Protopterus; species Protopterus annectens. The sequence goes on from NC_056744.1 coordinate 832,621,367, forward strand.
TGCAAGGCATTCGATATGGTTGATCACCAACTTTTAATCCACACCCAATAAACATTCTGTCTAGATACTAGAGCCCTTCAATGGTTTCAATCCCACCTGAATGGTCGACAGCAGGCTGTCCTCTGGCAGAACAAACTCTCTAATCTTCTACCTAACACCCTTGGAGTATCACAAGGCTCTATACTATGGCCCTTGCTGTTCTCCATCTTCATTAATGACCTTTATACTGTCATCCCAAAAGTCAGCTGTATCCAATATGCTGATGGCTCTACTCTGATTTGCTTGGCCACAGCTCCAATAGAGTTATGGTCAGTTACCCAGACCACCTTTAATACAATAGAAAACTGGCTTTCTGAATGTCATCTGATCCTAAATCCCCAAAAAAACGAAAATGCTGTTATTTTCACCAACACGTAGGTCTACCGCTTTCACCTTTACCATAAATTCAAATGATGGCACAATAATCTCCCCTGACCCCTCTACAAAACTATTAGGTGTTATCATAGATAATAATCTAAAATTCGACCTACATGTTAACCAAACTATCAAAACCATCAATAAAAAACTAGGGTCACTTTACAGAATAAAAGCTTTCCTAACCACTCCAGCTACAATTGCCATAGTTCGCTCTCACCTTCTTTCAACCCTTCTGTATGCATCCCCTCTACTCTCGAATTTAAACAAGACTGTCCTTAACAAACTCTCAATTTGCTACAACCACATTGCCAGGTTTGCCACTGGGCTGCCTTTTAGGACACATCATTGCATCAATCTAAATCAGCTTGGGTGGTTTAAACTACCCAGCCTAATCCAGTATAACCAACTGATTATGGCCTGTAAAATCCTCTATAATCCGGACAATACTCCTGCACTTAAAAATATTATCACCTCCTATAACAATCCTAGACCGCTTCGATACTCTAACAATCTACTAATTCAGACTAGCAAAATTAATAACACAGATGGTGACTCTTTCTTTGCAAACTCTGTAAGTAGACCCTGGAACTCTCTTCCAGCTGATATTACCTTACTTTCTACCTTAGGTCAATTTAAAACTAGGCTCAAACAACATTTGGCACTTAACTGGCAATGTCAATGTATCAAGCCTGGCTAACTCTCTCTAGAATGTGTAAAAATCAGTTAACCAGTTTACTGTGCAATTTAATCTAATCCTAATTTATGCTCGAGATTAACTCTAACCTGTGGGACTTGTTTAACTTGCTTACTTATGTAATCACTGTAAATAGTCTGTTTGTAATATGTAATGCTGGTGTTATGTAATCCTGTATCTGCTTACTCTTGGAGCTTTTCTCCCCGGGCCTCCGCTGAAAATGGACATGCATCCAGTCGGACTATCCCGGTCAACAAATGTAAAATAAAATAAAAATAAATAAATAAATTGTGCTAATTAGGTATAGTAATCGGTTGATTATGGTGCTATAACTTTAATTTACTTCTAATCTTTGCCTAATATTTTCAATTGAAAGACTTTTGACTTGGTAGAAGTTCCATACAGTGGTGTTTTTAATTAGTAGGTATTGATTCGGGTTTATCATAGTGTTATTTAATTTAATATTAGGATTTAGGTGTATTGGTTGTTCTAGTAACAAAGTATCCTTAAGATTTAGGGAGGATACCAGCTTTTGAAATAGTAATGTATTTCTTATGATTATGGGGTGGATTTTAAAATACCTTAATGTCTTAAAGTTTAGAAAGGGTATTGCTTTAGGGTTTAAATTTGATGAGACTAGATGATTGTAATATATTTTAATCCATATTGGATACCATGCTTTGTTAGATGGTTCAAAATTTGGTATTTGTATATTCGACTAGCATTTATAATGTCATAGTATGTTTAAAAATCGGGCTGTTCTAGGCCCCCTTTCTGTTTGGGTAATGTTAATCTAGAGTATTTTATTCTTGTATTTTTTTTGGATGTCAATTAAATTTCCCTAGTAGTGTTTCAAGTTTGGAAAAGAAATTATTTGATATATCTTGATTAATAGCATTAAAGTGAAACAATAATCTTGGGAGAATATTCATTTTAACTATAGCCGCCTTAGATAGTGGAGATAGATTAAGGTTTAACCATCTTTTAGTGTCTTCTGTGGCCCAGGTTTTAAACAAATTATTTGTAGTCAAATCAGATTGGGGGTGAGTAAACATGATACCCAGATATTTGAGATTATAATTGACTTTTATTTCAGTTTCAGGGAAATAGAATTCCTTATGTCCTAGAGTATTCAAAGGGAATATGACTGATTTGTTTGGGTTAATGGCATAATTAGATACCTTTGAAAATTTTTCAATGGAATTTAAGATCTTGTTTAAATCTTTATTAGGGGAATTCAAAGTAAATATTAAGATTATCAGTGAAAGCTGTAAACTTTATTTGGATTTTTGAAATATTCATGAGATGGTGGTATGTTCTTTGTGATATTTTAAGAAGAAGAGGTTCAATGTATATATTGAACAGGTATGGTGATAATGGACATCCTTGCCTTGTACTGTTAGTGATTTGAATAGGTTTTGATTGCTTTATATATAGATAGTGTTGTCATACCATTATTGTATAAAGCCCTCACTATGTTTGTATATTCTTCAGGAATGCTAAATTTCTTGAGTATCTTTAATAGAAAATCAAAGTTTACTCTGTCAAAAGCTTTATATGCAGCTACTGATTATCATTTGCTTTTAAATTAATGATTGAATCAATGGTGTATTGTCGTACACCTGTCTGTTGTTCACAAAACCTAGTTGTTCAGAAGATATGATGAGAGGTAAGATTTTTTTTGATTCTGCTAGCTAAGACTGTAGATAGAATTTTGATATCAATATTTATGAGTGCTATCAGCCTGTAATTGTTTGGATTTGATGCATCATATTTGGGTTTTGGTATGAGTATAGTTTTTGAGTTGTTGATATATGGGTCTTTGATACCATACTTTATTACGTATTCGTATACTTTCAATAGTATTGGAGCTAATTGTTTTTTGAAAGTCTTATAGAACTCCACCACGTACTCATCTGGCTCTGGTGATTTACCTGATTTCAACTTATTTACAGGAGCAATGATTTCCTCTACATTTATAGGGGCCTTAAGATTATTTATTTGTGCTTCATTCAGTACTGGAAATTTCAATTCTTCGGTGAATTGATGGAATAATAATTCATTAAACTGGTTGTGTCGGCCATATAGTTTTTGATAAATCTCTTCAAAAGCCGTTATAATCTCTTTGTCCATATCTAGAGTTTTGCTATTATAATTTAATTGCTTTATTTTGGTAGGGGGGTTTTATGTTTATGATTCTTGCCAACGTTTTGAGGGGGATTGAGCCCATTCGGCATATTTGCGGAGAAGTTTACTTTCACTGATAGAGTACTTTTGCAATTGAATTTCATGTAGTTGTCCTTGTAGTGTAACCATTTGACTTCAGGTGCTGGTGAATGTTTAATTTGTAATTCTGACTCTATACTTTTTAATTTTGTTTCTAATGTTATGACTTTTTCCTTGTTTATTTTTTTATAGAGAGTGGCTTTTTGGATTAGTATTCCCCTAATAGTGGCTTTTGTCGCTTGCCATTGAATATCATATGGTATATCTGTTACCTTTAGGTTATTTTTAGCTTGAGTTAGAATGTCAATGATTCCCTGTGTGACTTCTTTATCCTTTAATAAGTTAGTATTTAATGTCCAGTTTGCTAGTGTTTGCGATCTTTGCGTTGAGCTAACCATCTGTATTGTAATGTTTATCTATAGTTATTTCTATAGTTATTTCTGTAATAATCGCTAGATTGTTGCCTTTAGACAATAATAGTAATACCATCTGTGACATTGTTCCCCATCCTGTAATAGTTGGAGCAACTGCTTTCATGTTGCAGGTCAAACATTAACGCATATATCTTATCATAATAAGCGGAATTACTGCTTGTGTAAAATTAATTTATGTATGCATGTCCCTAACACTCTCTAGTCTCAAGGTTCTTTATCTTGGTCAGCAAACTGTAACATTAGGTATTATGTATTTTATGTTATTTAACACTTTTGTTAATGTTTTCTATTTATTTGTCTGTACTCTCTACATTGATTGTATTGTGGTGATGTACATGTATAACTCTATTCAAGTTCTATATAATTTGCTGCCTTTGGCCAAGGCCATGGCTTAAAAGGGTATCCAGACTTGCCCAGCTACCTGGTTAGCAAATATTTAAATGAACAGAATGAAGATCTCAAGGAAAGGGAGTTAGACCTTAAGCAGATTATACCTCACTTGACAACTCGCTAAAAGTGAGAGAATGTGAAAGGGCTGTAGATGAGGATCCTGAATTGAATTTATTATGGGGAGTAGGAATGAATGAATATCTTTTGGAGAGAAATGTTATTCTGAAGGGCAATTTTTTCTGCTGGACATTCAAAAGTGATAAGCTACATATCAGGTTTCATTTTAAAAACAGAGAAGCCTATAATATCAAGTCAGCTTAGACAAGAAATGTTAAACAAAATCCATGGGTCACATCTTGGAGAGGCTATATGCAAGGAAAGAGCTAATGACATCCTTATATAAGCCAATAATGCCAATTCAGATAGAAAGCACCCTGCAGCTACCTAACTTGGATTGTTCTCCTCTGCAGATTAGCAGTCATATTGTCCAATCATATCTTTTCATGGACAGCTTCTGATTTATTCCTTAATTTGGTATTGTAATGTAATGTGTGTGATGCCAACCGAAACAGTAACTGCAAAACCTGAACTACTATACTGTATGTTGGGAAGGCTGTGTAACAAAGTTGTCAATGAACTTTTCCAGCACCACATTTCCATATAATTAGTATGTGTACTATTGTGCTAAATTTCTACAGATCACTAAGACAAGGGAAACCAAAAGCAGTGGTGCTGTTACTGCACCAAAGACTTAGAGTTCACAAGCCAAGGGAAAGCAGATGTCATATCAAACAGTGGTCAACAAATTACAAGTGCAGGATTTGGAAGCTTTCTTCAAAATTGAGGTTTTCAGCACATAACATCTAATTCAGGACATGCTCAGTCAAATAAGCATATAGAAGGAATTTGACAAGCTATCAAAGACTTGCTAAAATGGCACAAAGTAGCAATGAGGAACTCTACATTGTTTTACTTGTGAACTGTGACACTGCACCATAATGCATAGGGTTCTATCAAGGGCAGATTCTAATGGGAAGCGGATTAACGTTTAAATTTCCAGCCTTTGCTATCTGGCCAGGTCTTGGGAACTGAGATTGGATCTAAGGCAAGCTAAAGGAAAGACATTTTAAGCAGACATGCTACAACAACAAGCAAATAAGAGAGCTAACAAGTCTATAGATATGAGGAAATTTGTAGTGAAGCATACCTGTTGGATTACATCTGTAATAATGATACAATGTTAACAAAGACAATTTAGTCAGGTTGCTGGGGATATATGGATGAAGTCCATGAAGATGAAAAGAGGGATGGGTAAGTGAAATGTAGTAAAATAATTCAGGCATCACACAAGTGAATTTTAGAGGAAATAATGGGTAAATGCAGGGAGACAGACCACAAATTTACCGTATCACTCAGGTGATGTGGGGAGGTAGAATTCAGAAGGAAGGACAGGTAACTAAAGTACTCAGCTGGCAGAAATAAGGAGAAAACATTTGCTCAGACTTAAGAAAGTACATTTTTAGGAAGAGGATGGTGAGGCCTTTTGGTAGGCCTGGTAGTAGCCTCTTCAGAACACTCACCCAACTACTGTTAGTGATTAATCAATGCTTGCGTTTTCTTCTGTAACAGTGCATCAGTTTACTTTGACAGTCCATGAATTTGTCTCTGTATTTCTTAGTTCTTTATCTCCAGTCCATGCAGGTGCTATCTCATGGTTCAGCAGTTAAGTGCTGGGTCATGCAGCCCACTGTGCAGTTGGTGGGCAGCAGTGACAAATTCATGACAAGTACTGCATGTACAATTTTGGTGGAATATTTGTACATCAAATTACAAATATCTACAGCAGAGTTTGTGGGTTTACAGAAAATATATTCTTTTAACAGTGGGTTAAATAAACATAGCATACAATACTCATTAATAGCTTGCTACCACCACTTCTGACTCTGTATTGGGATCAAGGTCTCTGTCTTCGACTGACCATTACAAGACCACCTTCAACAAGAGACAGAGTTTAGAGTTTTAGAGCAGTGAAAGAAGGACAGCAGTTATAGCACATTCTGGAGGTAAAAGACACTGGTAGAGAACAATGTTCCATTTACAAAAAAAATGAGCGACAAAATATAAGTGAAAACAATACTGCTATTTATAAAGGCAGTGTTAAGGGATGAGTGAGCATGCAATATGAACTGTTCCCTCACTTACGTAATTCAGAGGACAGACGTAAGTGAGTTAAAAGATGTTAGTCAGCATAAACTACAGCTAGATATTCTGCACTTAAGTAAAAACACAGCCTTTTGTCTTCAGCACTGTCTGTTTGGCTCCTCTCAGCAGTATTAATGTCTCACTAGACAGAAAAGTAACAAACAACTTCCAGTCAGCTGCAGAAGACTTTACATTTGATTTACTGGCATACCTTCCATTTCATCACTGGCAAGAGGCAAACTGAAGAGTGCATTTCAAAAGGAACTGCTGCTGTATGTGGCTGTTTCAGCTCCCACTTGAATACATGTTGCCTAAGTCAGTGTAAGGATGCATTTATGAACATCACAGTGCTGAGTACCCAGTTTTCTTAATGTAGCATAGCAATCATATTTCTGTTCAGTATTGGCATGTGTTATCAGTGTAGTATTCATAATGATAAATATTACCATTAAATCAATTTTCATTTCCTGCAGTCTCACTTTCAAAAATTACATCCACTGTGACCAGATTTGCTCTCTGAGTTATAGTGCTCATAAGACAATAACCTTTACTTTGTCCAGTCACTTTGAGCTGAACACAGTGAGCCTTGTGGAATGTCTACTTTCACAGTATTCAGGTGTCAATAATGCGAATCTGGCTGTCATAGTTAGTTTGTGCAGAACATTAGCTCAGCAGTCAAGATCTCTGTTTTACAGCTTCAGGGCCTGAGCTGACCTCTGGCTCCTTCAGTGTTTGCTTCTGAGCTGTGGTCACTGACAGTACGGTGTCTGCACATTATCTCTAGTTTTGTGTGAATTTTTTCTTGCTGCTCTGTACTCTTCAAAAAGTGCTGTTAATTGTCTGCTCTAAAAATGTCCATATATGTCAGGTTCCTATTAAATCAACAAATGCTGTTTAATCAACCCTTTTTATTCGAAATGGTGAAATCCCCAAAGCATCACTGGACTGTTTTCGGGACTTTGCCATTTCCTCCACTTGTGGTGCAATCTCAGAGTTTATATATTTAAGTAGGGGGGTATGGGGGTGCAGCCCCCCCACATCGGGGATTGTAGGGGGTAAAGCCCCCCCCCTCTTTATTTTGTGTTTTTTTTTTTTTTTACTAAGCAGCGATTTTTTTTTTCCTGGGAAAACAAATCACTGTTCCGTATGTTTGCCATTTTGTGTTTCGACATATTTGGGTCGATTATACAGCGTTCTCTAAGTTAAGCGTTTGCTGATATAATATTGACCCTATATGTCATATGTAGTGTTTTTACCCTTGGCCTGGTTTATGGTTGCACATGGTCCATGATGTGCCATTTAATTTGCCTGTTAACCAAACAAAGTAATTAAAAAGGTCCAGAAAACTAAAAATTAATAGTATATTTTGTATTCTTCACATATTATAAATTCCTTCTGCTTTACTTAAAAGAAAACCATTTACTCTGCCTTGATGGCAAACATAACTCATTAAAATAGATGTTGAACTGGATTTGTCCTTACAAAACTGCACAGTCTTCTAGTATTACAATACTGATATGATAAAATCAGACAAATTTATAAAACATCTCTCCTCCTTTGCATTTAAACTGAAAATTATTTAAAGTTTCCCTTTAAAGGGGTGCTGTCTCAATTTTGGCACTTTGATTAAATGAGGAGTGATGTCTCACATAAATTCTTGGCCCTACTTCCTTGGATTTATCTGATGAAGTTTTGTGGTAAAACAAAATGAAAGCACTTATCTTATTTTAAATCATTTTTATTAAAGAAGTGTTTTAACGGTCATGTCCATTTCACAGCATTTTCTGCAGATTTGCATCTTGTTGCTCTGAACAGACTGGGGTTTGTAAGCCATTGAACTTTTGTAGCTTTTACTTCAGTTTGTAGTTTTATTAGGATTCAGAATTAGTTGGAATTTGGAAACCCATATCATGTTAGTGAGTGGAGCTCTTGTAAGGAAGAAGCTGCACATATTAGTGTAGAATCATCTACATATTGGATGACAGAAGCATGAACAGTAGAAATGTGGAGGTTGTTAGTACAGAGAGAGAGAGGAGTAGGGGTTCTTGGATGGAACCTTGGGGAACTCCTAGAGTAACTGAAAGAAGAGGGGAGAAGTCCTGCCGGCATCCTGATAAATAACTTTGTAACCACGCAATAGAGGATTGACTAAGACCTGGACCAGAAAGTGCATTGATAAGTATACTATGCATGACCATGTCAAAGGCCTTAGAAAGGTCGAGCAAGATAGCAGATACAAATTTCCCATTGTTTCTGTGGTGGTTTACCATATTGGTGAAAGACATTAGAGCGGTGGTAGTGCTATGAAAGGGGCAAAAGCCATGTTAAGTGTTTGACAAGAGTTTGAGTATGTAAGTAGTCCATAATTTGTGTAGGTGTACATCTCTCTAGGATTTTGGATAGAGGGAATAGAATAGCAATTGGGCGAAAGCTGGTCAGTTCTGAAGAATTACCTCCTTTGTGTAATGGAAAAATATGGGAAATTTCCCAAATTTCAGGGATTAGATTTTCAGAAATAGATCTGTTAATAAGAATGGCTACTGGATAGGCAATTGCATCAGCAGCAATTCACAGAAATTCGGCTGGTAGATTGTCTGCTTCCAATGTTGTGGGCTTTAGCTTTTTAAGCCATTTTCTTATCATATGAACAGAGAAAGGATGAAAGGTGAAGGTGTTGTTGTTATTATACGACTTGTAAGGTTCTGTGGTGGGGGTGGATTTGGTGGTTAGATAGGACTAGAATGGTCTAAGTGAAGTATTTATTAAATTGACTAGATATATTCTCTGAGGTGTTTAGAGTAGTAGGGAGGGGAGTACTACTAGATTTACCTGGAAGGAGAATGTTATTAATAGCTGTCCAGAACTTTTGAGCATTGTTTTTATGCTTAATTTGTATGTTATGACAGTAATTAATCTTGTCAAGGTAAGTAGTTTCTTTGCTTTATTTCTGAGCTCTTTGTAAGCTTGTTTTGAGGCTTTGGACCTGATTTTGTGTCATTGGTCCCAAGCTTTGTCTCTGGCTTTAAGCAGTGACCTGGTTTCTTTACTTAGCCAAGGAGCAAAATTAGATCTGATTCTGATAGCTCTGGGAAGGGCATGTAGGTTCAAGATATTTAGAAAGTTGGAGCTGAAGTATTTAACAGCATCTTCTTGGTCAAGAAGTTTAAATTGTGCCCAATTACAGCTTTGAAGGGCAGTTATGTAATTGATGGGGTTAAAGATCGTTTTGTTTCTTAGTAGTTGGTAGCCAGTATTTTGGTATGATAGATATGCTGCCTTAGCAGAAAGGTTGGTAGGTGATCACTCAGGCCATTTGGAAGGCAACCAGAATGAAAGGAGTGGGCTGGTCTATTTGTTAATATCCAGTCAAGGATTGATTATCTCTTGGATGATTTGTCAATTCTAATAGAAGTTTGGATGATTTGTGTAAATCCATGGAGGTTTATATGATTAGTGGGGTTATGAGAGTTGCAGGTAAGCCAATCAATGTTAAAATCTCCCATGATGATGGTTTCCTGTTGGAGTACTTTGCAGGACTAATAAAGCAGGTTCTCAAGAGTGGATCTGTTGTTTCCAGGTGGCATGTAGCATCCAATTATGATTATTCGTTTTTTGTAGTTAATTTTTAATTTGGCAAAAATTACTTCAGTATTGTCAAAATTGAGGATAGTTAAGTTCAATGTCTGACTTTAAGGTAATTTTTAAATAAAATAGCTATGCCACTTCCACTTTGGCCTATTCTATCCTTCCTTAGGATATTATATCCTGGAGCAAGGATTTCATTATCCTTATTGTCTGGTTTAGCCATGCCTCAGTTAGAAGCACAATATCTGGAGAGTATAGTAAAAGACTGGTATGTAGGTCATGAATTTTGTTAGAGATGTTTCTGATATTTATATTTAATATCAGTAGATCAGCTGCTTTCCTAGGGAGATGTATGCTGTAGGAGTGGTTGGAAAACTGGGAGGGTGAGAAATTTAAAGTAGTTGTTCTGAAATTAGGATGAATGTCTCCTCTGAGAGATAGGTTTGAGACTATGAAGGTTATAATTTTTATGATTTTTGTCATGTACCTGTCATATTTCAGGGAAACTTTGTGTGAGTGATGGTGAGGTAGTAATATTACTGGAGTGTATTGAGTGGGCAAAGAGTTGAAGATAGATGAGGAGATTAAGACATTTCAAAGAAATGAGAAATGTAAAATGTCCAAAGTGTAATAGTTATCTCTTCTGCAAGATATGTTTCTTAACATGCTGTAGTATATTGTTGAAGAACTGGTTCAGGATATGTCAGGCTGATACCTTCACTATTACTAACATGTCCCCAGTAGGTTACCCAATGGTGCCAGTACTTAAAATGGATAAAACTTACACAAACTTTAGTATCCACAAGAATTAACATAAACTTGCCATATACCTTTCTTTTTTCTTGCCTGTGGGATACACCTCAGCTAGTCTCTCTGCACCCATGAAACTGGTCAATAATTGTTGGTCGTTGATCTGTGGGTTTATGCCTGGCCCTGTTTGTACCTCCAACAGTGCAGATGGTCTCAATGTGTAACACTGCAGGCAGTGACTCTAACACTAGCTAATAGCACATGCTGTTGAGCAACCACTGCGTTTAGCATTTTATACATTTCTGACTTGTCCACCATTATGGGTATTGTGCCTCATTCCATGCCATTATGCACTCATTAGCATATGCTACTTACAATGCTATTTTGCATACTCACATTGCTCACTCTGGTCTTTGAATTATTCACACTAATCAAGCTAATTTATGCTGTGCAATGTGCTGAATATATATGAATCCTGCCTTATCTCTTTATATCCAACTTAATTATGTAAGTCAGTATTGCTTCATGAGTGAAAATCTATATAAAGTTAATCCCTAAATATTTCAAATCAGCTATCATCCTCAATAAAAAAACTGTTATACTTGGCATATAATCCAAATCAAAAAGGAGACGATACTGCATATGTGTTTGTATTTAGACTGTAATTTGAAACTTTACAAATGTTTGAAATGAGTTCAATATATGTTAACAATATTTGTATGGCATTGAAAATAAATATTTACATAATGTATAAAAGGCAGCTATGAAATCTGAGCCTTATTTAATAGAGGAATTTGTACATTTGTATTTTGTATGAGACATGAAATAATGGTATACTATTTAAATTAAACATATACTGAAAACATTTAGCTTTTTTGTGTAGTTTCATGATTAATATGAATCATTTTAGAATCAACCCCATTAATAAAGAGCACAGTTAATGGGTTTACATACTGTTCTGAGTTTTTTCTTCAGCAGACAACTTTTTATTAATAAGTAAATCCATTCCATAATTCTGCACCATACTGTTGGATGGACATGTAAAAATGTTAATGCATAATGATGCTTTCAGGTGTATAATACTTCATAGTTTTATAGGTTCATAGGTAGATACTAGGCTATCTGCCCTAAGGCATTTATAAGCCTAGCCAGAGTGTATTTGGCTTCCGCCTCTCTATTAGATTAGCCTACTGTGCCTCTGTAAAGTAGGTCACAGAAGGTACCCTTTTAAGATTAGTTTACTGTGCCTCTGTCTAGCAGGGACACAGAAGAGATCCCAGGGGTGAATTTGCGATTTCCCATCCACGCGTCAAGATTTCGCTTGAAGAGGGTGAGCGAGGGGCTATGTCTAACATGAATTGGGATTCTATTCCAGAGTGAGGGGAGTCTCTGGGAAATGAATCTGTCCCTCCAGCATGTCCTATTTATTTTTGTGCTGAGGTTTATGTCCCTGGAGTGTGCAGCTCTAAGGGACTTGGATTTTTTGAGGTGGAGCATGTGCATTAATTCTGGGTTTGACATGGCTTTGTACGTCAGGCATAGATCGCCTCTGAGTAGGTGGTAAGCAACTGAGTAGAGCTGGGGTTTCTTTGGTTGAGCTGCATAGGACATCTGTTTGTAGCCCATGATCCTCTTGGTGAGGTACTTTTGGGGTCTCTCCAGTTGCTGCAGATGTCGGGTAAGGTACATCCCAAAAGGGGCATTGTATTCAATTATGGGCCTGATGAATGATGAGTAGAGGGGCACAATGACCTCTCTTGATCTAGATGCGAACCCTTTCATGATAAGGTGGGCTATATAGAAGGTCTTTCTAACCACTTTGGCAACGTGATTATCAAAGGAGAGATTACTGTCTATGTTGGTCCCCAAATCTCTAATTACTTCTTCCGTACTTAATGGATTACCACCCATGTGATAATTTGTGGGCACCTTGTTTTTCCCAAAGGGGATGACTATGCACTTTTTAGCATTTAGCTTGAGGCTGTGGCTCTGGCACCAAGCATCTGTCTCTGTCAGACCCTTTTGGAGGATGCTTGTGTCAGCTGGAAATTCGATTATGGTTCCCAGTTTGCAGTCATCTGCGAACTTTGTCAGCCATAATCCCCCCATGTTAGCTTGAACCACAGGGAAGTATATACTGAACAAGAGAGGTCCCAGAACTGAGCCCTGTGGGACGTCACTTGTAACTGGTTTGGATTCAGACATGGCACCTGCGATTCTGACCATATGGATTCTATCTCTGAGCCAGTTTGCAACCCATCTTGTGATATAGGGGTTGATATTTAAGCTGGTAAGCTTATTTATGATGCCCGAGTGGGGTATTGTGTTGAAGGCTTTTGTGAGGTCCAGGTAGGCTGTGTGGACTACCTTGCCATCATCTATGGCTTTGGTAACTGTTTCAAAGAAATCAACTAGTTTAAGAGGCAAGATCTGCCCTTAACAAAGCCGAATTTGGTAGGGTCCAGTGTCTGGAGGCTCCCAATGTCTTTGTTTATGAGTTCCATGATAATACGCTCCATATCTTTACAGACCAGACTAGTCAGGCTTATGGGGCGATAGTTTCCGGGGTCCATTGTGGCACCACCTTTGTGGAGTGGGACCACTGTAGCAGTACGCCATTCTTTGGGTACATATCCTGTAGTAAGGCTAAGTTTGAACAGTGACTTAATGTGAGGGTTCAGTTCTTGGAGCTCGTGTAAGACACAGCCTGGGACACCGTCCGGTCCCATAGATGTTGTGTTTTTTCTTTGGAGAGGGCAGCTTTCACCTGTACATCTGTGATGTCAGGGAGGTTACATTCAGTTGGGATAGGCATTTGCTCCTTTGGGGGGGAAGGGGGGGGAGAAGTTTGCGCTGAATCTGTCTGCCAGGATGTTGACTATGTCTGTAGGTTCGGTATATTTTGTACCGTTATGCAAGAATTCAGAGCATACCTGGGAGTTTCCGCCCATGTTTCTGACATAACTAAAGAAGGCCTTGTGATTATCTTTAGTGTCTAGGGCAATTTTTCTTTCGAAACTGGCCTTTGATGATTTTATGAGGGATCGAAGTTTCTTGCTAATACTGATCAGAGATGCCTTCTGTTTTTGGGATTTTGCTCTCTATTGTAGTAGCTTCCTCCTTCTGTTGTATAACTTATTTATGGCCAGGGCCCACCAGACCGGTCTCCTGTTTTTGGAGGAGTGAGTCTTGGTTTTATTTGGGATAGCACGATCCATGCATTCCTGCAGGTGCTCATAGAATGCATTTGTAAAGGATTCTGCAGATTGGGCTGTATTATCCTCTGGCCCAGGGGCTTTGAAGGATTCCACCTCAGTCTTGAGAAGTGCAAAGTTGGCTTTTGAGAAATTCTTTACAGTGATTTCCTTGGCTGGGGGTGGGGATGGGATATGGATGTCCAGGGACATTTCTTTATGGTCTGATCTTACCAATGAGGGGTTTACCTGTGGTGTGGAACATAGAGTCCCCATGTTGGTGATGACCAGGTTCAATATGTTGTTCCCTCTTGTGGGAGTGGTGACCAGTTGTTCCATTGCGTTAGAGTTTATAAATTCAAGGAACTATTGGGCGAGGGTGTTTGGGCTTGAGTAGTTTTCCCAGTCAATGTTTGGGTAGTTGAAGTCACCCAATAACGTAGTGTTTGGAGAGACCTTCATATTCTCCAGTGTTCTCAGGAATGCCAAGTGGGGTTCCTGTAATAGGGAGGGTGTTCTGTAGCAGGCTACAAACTGAAAGGCAGTTTTGCCCGCTGTTAGTTGCACATGGATGGTTTCCGATGCTTCGTGCAGTGCCACTAACCTGGAGGTGTAGGTATCTTTGATGAATATAGATACCCCCCCTCCTTTTGTGGTTCGGTCCGAGTTTTGGGGCCGAAACGCATGGTATGAGTTATAACCTGGTAGTGATGGGGTGCTCTCAGGAGCCTTGAACCAGGTTTCTGTTACTGCACAGACATCGATTTTCTCCATACTGAGGAGAGCCTCGAGTGCATGCATCTTGAGGTTTAGACTTCTGGCATTAAGTAGCATTACCTTTAGTTTTTTTATCCTTGAGTTGTCTATGGAGGTGGGTTTGTCCTTTGAGCCTTGCCTAAAAAAGGCACTATGGGGGTGGAAAGAGCCTTGGCCAGTATACAAAAGCCTAAGGGTGACAGGTGCAAGCCGTCCCTAGCAAAGCAACGTGGCTCGTCAAGCATGTCATCCCAGGCTGACAGACACTGGATCCCCTTTGAATGACACCAGTACTTTAGCCAATTGTTGAAACTGATCATTTTGTCTTTATACTGTGGCATCATTCTTGGTGAGGGCAAGATGCTACTCAAAGTTAGGGTCATACCAGCCTGGGCTACATGGTCAGAGAACTCCTCTATGTCTCTTTTCATGTAGTCCAGGGAGGTATGTCTCAGGTCATTCACACCAGCATGGACAATGACGGAGTCATACTTGTACATGCTTTGGAGTGACCTGAGTGCTTGCGTTATGTGGCGGATCCTGGCACCTGACAGGCAGCTTACAGTGACCTTCTCCTTGTTCAGTCTGGTGAGTGGGACGTCAGTGTGCCAGACAATAGAGTCCCCTATAACAAGTGTATTTGGTGTGTTGTTTGGCCTTAAGGGCTGTGACTGTGAGGCACACTGATTTTGTGAGATATGTGATTTGTGGGTATTGTTGAGGGGTGGCTGTTGCTTGGATATCTGCTTAGGAGGTCTTTGCTGTTTAGGCAGATTTTTATTTAGAGCCTCCGAGTATGTTTTTGTGTGTTTATGTGTTGGGTATGCAGATGCAATAGGTCTATGTGAGACTGGATTTGTGGTGTGGGTGGTTACCTTTTCCTCCTGACTGACTGTGCCAGTCTTGGGTTGAGAGAGCTCTGCCTCCAGTTTGGCTGTGTAACTGCATCTCTCACATGTATTAGAGTTTGTTGGAAGGAGGAGAGGGTTGTCTGTGTACATAAGGCAATTGTAACATTGCCTCAAAATTCCCAGATTCCCCAGCTGGACTGGAGAGTAACCTTGAAACTGACCCTTGGACATACCAGATTAGTATAGGGAACTGTTTTTTTACTGATCAGATTAGGGAAGGGAACTGATTTTTCACTTGATCAGGAAGGACCAATCGGGAGCCTAATACTTATGAGAAGTCAAGGAGGGTGTAGTGCTTTAGTTAATTAGTGTTTCCTTATAAGAGCTGAGCAAGTGCAGGGCTTTAGAAAGAGAATAGAGTGATTACTTTGAGAGTTTGAACAGTTCTAAGGGAAAAAGTGAAGAGCAGACTTTGTGGAGCCTGGAATAGTTTAAACCTGTTTAGGCGGCGCTGCCCGACGCTGCTCAGTGCGCAAAACCGTGCAAAAAGAGAGTTGTAGGGTTTTAAGAGAGAGAGATCAAGGAGTTTAGAATTGACCCAAAATGGCCAATACAACTACAGCTTCTAGGTAGTAACCACTCCTCCAGGGACAGGCAGGCTGTTCAGTGTTAATCACTTCCACTGGTGAACACAGAGACTTCCCTT
Source organism: Protopterus annectens (assembly GCF_019279795.1). Classification (NCBI taxonomy): domain Eukaryota; kingdom Metazoa; phylum Chordata; order Ceratodontiformes; family Protopteridae; genus Protopterus; species Protopterus annectens. The sequence goes on from NC_056744.1 coordinate 832,637,572, forward strand.
TAGCCCAAGTAAGCACTGGCCTTCTAGAAACTTCCAAACAGTTCTGAACAGCAAATCTGTAACTGAACTTTCTTAACTTTTAGAAAGTGGGGAAAAAAGCAAGATTTTTTTTTTTTTTTCTTTTTGTTGTAGTTTAAAGGTAGCAGAGATACACAAGCAGCAAAATAATCATAACAGTACAATAAATGACCCCACACTTGAGTGCTAGGCCAAAATCAGGTAAAATGCAGTTTTTAGAGAAAAAACAATTTTAAATTAAGTTCAACACAGGAAATGCAGTAAACAGGCTCTAGATGTGTTCCAGGTACTGTTACTGTTACAGATATAAACTTTATCAAGCCAGAAAATGCCAAAAAGTAGGCGGCAAAGCAGTAAAGCTTAACAAAAAAATCAGAAGAAAATACTTAAAATCACAAAAGTGGCTCCTTTTCTTCTCTCAGCATTTTCTCCCCTTGGTAGGTGCTTCAGCAACAACTAGCAAGCCTGAAAAGACGCCAAAACCATGAGGTAGCTGGGTTTTAAGAGAGGCAGATCAAGGAGTTTAGAACTGACCCAAAATGGCCAATAAAACTACAGCTTCTAGGTAGTAACCACCCCTCCAGGGACAGGCAGGCTGTTCAGTGTTAACCACTCCCACTGGTGAACACAGAGACTTCCCTTTAGCCCAAGTAAGCACTGGCCTTCTAGAAACTTCCAAACAGTTCAGAACAGCAAATCTGTAACTGAACTTTCTTAACTTTCAGAAAGTGGGAAAAAGCAAGATTTTTTTTTTTTTTTTTGTAGTTTAAAGGTAGCAGAGATACACAAGCAGCAAAATAATCACAACAGTGCAATAAATTACCCCACACTTGAGTGCTAGGCCAAAATCAGGTAAAATGCAGTTTTTAGAGAAAAAAAAAAAAGATTTTAAATTAAGTGCAACACAGGAAATGCAGTAAACAGGCTCTAGATGTGTTCCAAGTACTGTTACTGTTACAGATATAAACTTTAGCAAGCCAGAAAATGCCAAAAAGTAGGCGGCAAAGCAGTAAAGCTTAACAAAAAAATCAGAAGAAAATACGTAAAATCACAAAAGTGGCTCCTTTTCTTCTCTCAGCGTTTTCTCCCCTTGGTAGGTGCTTCAGCAACAACTAGCAAGCCTGAAAAGATGCCAAAACCACGAGGTAGCCGGGTTTTAAGAGAGGCAGATCAAGGAGTTTAGAAATGACCCAAAATGGCCAATAAAACTATAGCTTCTAGGTAGTAACCACCACTTACATTAACATATCTTCAAATACACCTATGAATAAACAGGCAAACACTGAGAAGCTACAAATGGTAAAATGAGATTCAAAAGATTGAAAAGGCAGTATGAAACAAATCATGTTTTCAGGCAAATTTAATCTACCTTCTTCATTTTGATCAGTGTAACAAATAAAAATCTGTTTCCCTAAATGTCTGAGTGTAAAGTGAACAAGTTTAAACACATTGATTTCTGTTGCTAAATTTGCTGACTGTGTGGCTATGGAAATAGTATGCATAAGTAAGGGGGCGGGCGGCTTGGGGGCTGAAAATCATTTTTTGTTTCTTTCATTGAGATGAAGCTTCCACTGTTTCCACTAATTTGTTTCTTCCAACTGAAGAAAAGTTTAATCTTGGTAAAAAGTAGAGGAGACTTATAAATCAAAAGGGCATCACAATGATAAAACGTGAACACTTTTGTACATGAAAGCATTCTTTCGCAGAACAAAGTATGATTTGCAGAACATTTTACTCATTATCTTTTGAACTTTGAACAAGGTTAATCAATCAGAATGCAAACTCCTTTGGAGAAGCTGATTTGACAACACATGATCAGTAATACTTTTTCTATATTTTTTCAACAGATTCCATTATAACCATACATACAACATTTGAAATAAAATAAAAATGAACAGTATATATTGCGCACTTATTTTCATAAAATTGGAAAATTGATTAACTCAGAGCCAAGATACATTACTGCTACATATTCAGTGAACCATTACATACCCCTGAAATAAGATTTCCAAATGAAAAAAAAAAAAAGAAACTTAAGTCATCTTATACCAGCTACCAGCCACAACTCTGAACTCAGATACCAGACAGCTGGAGGCTTCTGAACTTCCCAATAATGTAAGCTGCCTGCTTCTTTTTTTGCTTATTTATACTATTTACTGCACTTTTTATTGCCTCCTGCCTACTTTTATACTGCATTTGTTTACTGTGAACTAAACTACACTGTTGTACTGTAATGGCCTGCTTCACTATGCCTGTAAAACTGAATTTTATTGCTATTTTCACTGTTTACAAAGCTTTTTTGTTTTCACTGTTTGTTAAGTATTTACTGGTATTTTTTTTCATTGTTTTAAAGCTATCTGTTCTGCCTTTTCTAGTTTTCCCACCAAGCAGTGTTTAAGTAACTGATCTGTTAACTGTTTAAAACATTCTTTATTGCCTCCTGGCTGATTTTCTACTGTTTTTAAACATTTTTTTCAGTGTCTCACTGCTATTATTCTGCTGTGTTAAATATTCTCTAGTGTTTCCTGCTGAAACTAGGGTAGCTAGTAGCTGTAGCATAGTTCAGATCCAGGCCTGCTGCTTCTGGAACTGTTTATAGTGGTTTGCTTGTTCTGAGCATGTTTTCCAGGCCATCTTGGATTGGAAGGGGCCTATCTGCACTTTTGTGAGAGAATTGCTCTGATTGGGATCTGTCTGTCTGTTTAAGGGAGGCCAGTCTAGGGCTTGGAATAAGCATCCTCATTTGTCCTTTTGAATCTTTTTAGAGTTTTTTTTTTTCAAGTTTTAGCTTCTGGTATTTAGGCCCTGCTTTTGAGCAGGTTTCTTCTTGTTTGCACTTCTTGCAGCACCACACACTACCGTGCAATTGTGCACCAAAGCCATGCAGTTAAATTCAACAAATTTTTCATTAAAACCCCGACAGAAATATCCATTCACTGAGCTCCTCCGTGATCATTTCTGAAAAGCCACTCCTAGTGACAACAATCTTCAACCTAACATTATGGGCAGTTGGACTACCCTTGTTTCTCCTGCCAACCTTGTTGACTTAGGTCTCTTGTGGCAGTGTAGCAATTGGCTCATGTACACAAATGGGTCGATATCATTTAACCAAAATATATATTTGTCGAATATATAGTCATTGAACACTAATCAGTGAAATTAATTTCAGCAAACCCCAGAATTTTTCCCAGGGTTAGGAAGCACTTGGCCATAATAGCAAATTTTCCCTTTTCCCCACTGTAGTGAGCTCTTGGAGTTGGTGTACTGTAAATAGTTGGAAGTATTTGGGGGTGTGTGTGGTGAATCTCCCTACCTTGGGTGGGTTTGATTTAGTGTGGTGTCTGCTCTGGAGTGCTGGTGGGTGAGTGGTTCCTAACCCTGGGAAAAAGTCCGGGGTTTGCTGAAATGAGTTTCACAGATTAGTGTTTGATGAATACGTATTCAACAAATACATATTTCAGTTAAGTGATATAGACCCAGACAGACAACCCTCTACTAATATCACAATCTAGTACAGAGTGCGAGAAATGTATTTGCACCAAGAATCTATAATCCATGCTCTCTCTCACTTAAAACAGTAACATGGAGAAGGTTGTCAACTCACCCACCACTGCATATTTACATACCACTACTCATATACATAGTACGCATCAAATACGTAAATCCACATACATGGAGGTTCTATTAAAAACTTACTGAAAAACCAGAGACATTCAAAACACAAGACTGCTACAGCTAACTCGGTCCCCACAGCACTCATGACACAGAGTAACACCAATGTCTTACCCACCAAGCCTGTAAGACGTAACACTCAAAAACCAAGTTTTCTTGTCATTGAGACTCAATAGTGAGACACACGGATGTCCCATTTACCAGGGTGGACAAGAAGAAAGTCACAGTCAGCTGCCTGTTCAGTACCAGCATTCATCAAATCATGCATGCACTCAGATCTCTGAGTAACAAGTACTGTTATGACTCTGTCATACCTCATTTTGGTGTGAATGACCTAAGACATACCTCCCTGGACTATATGAAGAGAGACATGGTTGAGTTCTCTGAGTATGTGTTCCAGGTGGGTATAGCCCTAGCCTTGAGCAGCATACTACCCTCACCTAGAATGATGCTACAGTATAAACAAAAAATGATTGATTTCGATAATTACCTCAGTTTTTGGTGTCATTTAAAGGGGAACCAGTTCCTGTCAGCCTGGAAAGCCATGTTGACAAACCTTGCTGCTTTGCCAGATACGGTTTGCACCTGGCATCTCTCGGCTTTTTGCTGCTGGCAAAGGCTCTTGCCTCCCCCATAGTACCTTTTTAGGCAATTTCTCAAAAACAACATTACCGACATGAAACTGACCAATCAGAACAAAATAAGTGTCATGCTGCTAAATGATAGGAGCTTAAACCAAAAACTGCACTCCCTGGAAGCACTTCTATCACTAGAAGACGTAGATGTCTGTGCAGTCACAGAATCCTGGTTTAAGGTCTCAGAGAGTACCCTGGCCCTGCAAGGCTACAATGCCTTCCACATAGTTAGACCACAAAATAAATGTGTGAAAACCAAAGGCGGCAGTACTTCGATCTATATTAGAGATAAAGTCATGTCCAATCTAGTTAGACTGGACAACTCCATGGAGTTACTCCAGATCCAAGTTACGGTGGCTAAGACCGCCATTCTAGTCTTAGCCAGTTATAGATCCCCCTCCATGGGGCATGACATCCACTTAACCAAACTGAAAATAATCCAAATTTTACCGAACACACTGGTTAAGGGGGATTTCAATTATCCCATCATCAATTGGGAAACCTTCGCTAGCCCAAACTCACTAGCACAAAAGTTTCTTGACTTTATGAATTCAAATGCTCTGGAACACATTGTCCTTACCCCGCCCAAGGAACAAATATTCTACATCTGGTCCTCACCAACATGTCAAACGGGTGCACTGCTGCAACTACTGGACTCTCATTAGTTAAAACTGACCATAGATCAGTCACCTTTGAACTAGCACTAACAACAGAACTCATGAAGGGTAAAATCAGACTAAAAAACTTCACCAAAGCAAACTATATCCTCCTAGGTGAAGGCATAAATGCGTTCTAAGTCCCAAGTGAGTCTTCATCTCTTAAAAAAAGATACTTTAAAATGATGAAAATGAAGAAGGTTAGGTTTTCTATCCATTCTCTGTTTTATACATTCAAGGAAATATAATGTAGATTCCCACCAGCCTGACACACAGGATACAGTACCTAAAACAGTTGACAAAGGTTCAAAGGTAGTTATTAGGCTTGCAGTCTAGTGGATAATTGAGGAGCCTAGCTCAAATTCCTAGATGCTCCCAAATACTGTCTGGTTGTTGCTCAAGATCACACAGTAGGCATATGAGGGCTAAGGGACTCAAATCCTGTACCAAAGGAACTAGACTCCACAGCCTTAACCCTCTATGTCAAACACAACTTATAAAAGTTAGGAAAGATGTGCAGCAGGTAAAGGTGATAAAGGATAATGAGGGAAACATACTCACAAGCGAGGAGAGTTTGTTGAGGAGATGGAAAGAGTACTTTGAGGGGTTGATGAATGAAGAGAATGAGAGGGAGAGAAGGTTGGAAGATGTAGGGATAGTGAATCATGAAGTACAATGGATTAGCAAGGAGGAACTAAAGATAGCTATGAAGAGAATGTAGAATGGAAAGGCTGTTGGCCCAGATGACATACCTGTGGAAGCATGGAGGTGTTTAGGTGAAATGGCAGTGGAGTTTTTAACCAGATTGTTTAATGAAATCTTGGAAAGTGAGAGGATGCCTGAGGAATGGAGAAAAAGTGTTTTGGTACCGATTTTTAAGAATAAGCGTGATGTACAGAGCTGTACTAACTACAGAGGGATAAAAGTGATCAGTCACAGCATGAAGTTATGGGAAAGAGTAGTGGAAGCAAGGTTAAGAATGGGATGTGATGATTAGTGATCAGCAGTATGGTTTCATGCCAGGAAAGAGCACTACAGATGTGATCTTTGCTCTGAGAGTGTTGATGGAGAAGTACAGAGAATGTCGGAAGGAGTTGCATTGTGTTTTTGTAGACTTAGAGAAAGCATATGACAGGGTGCCTAGAGAGGAGTTGGGTATTGTATGAGGAAGTCAGGAGTGTCAGAAAAGTATGTAAGAGTGGTACAGGATATGTACGAGGGTAGTGTGACAGTGGTGAGGTCTGCGGTGGGAGTGACGGATGCGTTTAAGGTGGAGGTGGGGTTACATCAAGGATCAGCTCTGAGCCCTTTCTTATTTGCAATGGTGATGGACAGGTTGACAGACGAGATCAGACAGGAGTCCCCATGGACTATGATGTTTGCAGATGACATTGTGATCTGTAGTGAGAGTAGGGAACAGGTGGAGGAGACCCTGGAGTGATGGAGATATGCTCTAGAGAGAAGAGGAATGAAGGTCAGCAAGACTAAGACAGAATATATGTGTGTGAATGAGAGGGAGGATAGAGGAATGGTGAGGATGCAAGGAGTAGAGGTGGCAAAGGTGGATGAGTTTAAATACTTGGGGTCAATAGTTCAGAGTAACGGTGAGTGTGGAAGAGAGGTGAAGAAGAGAGTACAGGCAGGATGGAGTGGGTGGAGAAGAGTGTCAGGAGTGATTTGTGACAGACGAGTACCTGTAAGAGTGAAAGGGAAGGTCTACAAGAGGGTAGTGAGACCAACTATGTTATATGGGTTGGAGACAGTGGCACTGACAAAAAGGCAGAAGTTTGAGCTGGATGTGACAGAATTAAAGATGTTAAGATTTGCACTGGGTATGATGAGAGTGGACAGGATTAGGAATAAGTATATTAGAGGGTCAGCCCAGGTTGGAAGGTTTGGAGACAAAGCCAGAGAGGCACAATTACGTTGGTTTGGACATGTGCTGAGGAGGGATGCTGAGTATATTGGGAAAAAGATGCTAAGGATGAAGCTACCAGGTAACAGGAAAAGAGGAAGGCCTAAGATAAGGTTTATGGATGTGGTGAGAGAGGACATGCAGGTGGCTGGTGTGACAGAGCAAGATGCAGAGGACAAGAAGAAATGGAAACAGGTGATCTGCTGTGGCAACCCCTAACGGGAACAGCCGAAAGATGATGATGATGATGATGATGATATAGTATTTCTCATGTGGATTCAAATCCTGCAGCTATTGCATATATATAAGACATATTACAGTAACACATGGAGCCATTCAGACAGAATATTCAGGACTCCCACTAGAAGAACTGACTTATATTTTAAAGGCTGATCCTGCTCCAGGACAGTATCAAAATAACAATCTTTCCTTAGCAGCATTCCTTTTTAATAAAAGAATCAATGATTTAAGATAGCTATGATGGCTTTTACCTTGACCAACCCTTCTCTCTGGATCATATGTTATTTCCTCCACAAGGTAACTTGCACATTGATAGGATATGAGTCCATTTTAAGTCAGTCAGAAAAGAACATTCAGACCACTAGACTGTGAGACAAAGAAATGAATAAAAAATTGCCTTCTAGTTATGTAAAAGCAGGAGTGTAGATGTTATAATGTGCGTATGTTTGGTAGATGCTCCATCTAGCTCTTCTGCCAGTCAGATGACGTTACATACCTTTGTCTGGATGGGAACAGAGTTGTAGCCGCAAGACTGGATGGTCCAGTAGCTACAAGCTCCAGAGACTACAGAGTCAGTTTCTAGGAAATCAGAAGATGACATCTTAGCAGATTTGGAGAAAGAATGAAGATAAGAACTGAAATCAAGCCATTATTTCACACTCGATTATTCAGATATTGGTCTAGCCAGAAGAGAACTTCCTATCAGCACAAGCCAGAGAAAATTGTCTGCTTCAACCTCACCAGTCTAAATCTCTGAAAAAAAATTACCTGGATTCAGTGGATCCAGCGTTAACCCTTTTCCCAATTATAACATTGGGCAGCTGCTTTCAGTCACACACTGCAGGCAGAGAACATTATATCATACACATGGATTCTACCAACCATTTCAAAAACTTGTTTAACAGAATTTCAGGCATAACCTGATTCATTATCAGTTCTTTAGAATTTACCTCATCCTGCAGGAATTGTCTTGGAACTGATGTAATAATTTCTGAACAATCAAAGCATATTGTGGGATCCAGTCTACTCAAAGGAACATACCCTACATGCCAGAGAATTGCTATTTAATTCAATGAGACAGAAATTCCTTGGTGTTAGAACACACACTTTATTAATGTGAGTGACAATATTTCCTAGGGAACCCACTTCAGAAATCCCTTGGATGACGGGTACTGGGCCTTTTAGAAAGATATTCCTTTGTATCCATATAAAAGAAAGCAATAACAAGAGGTATAGAGACATTTCAGAACAATTTTCAACCTGCTCACCACAGGTCAACACAGGCAGTACTACAGTGATAAGTATACAGAGGCTTCATATCTTCCAGCTTTTCAGGGGAAACAATATTAACATTAAAAAACTGGGAATGCAGCGCATCTTAATTATTCCTGACAACAGTTCATACTTCAAAACAACAAAATGTATGAATAGATCCTCGCAGCAGCAGATAAGCCAAGCTCACAAGAGGCTGATGAGTACCTCCATCTTTCACCAACATGAAAAACGTTGGGGCCTCCTAGACGGAGACCTATCTGCAATGCATCTGAATGCTCATGTTCTAAACTTCTTTCCCAAGACTCATCAGCCAAACAATTTAATTATTTTTGCTTCCTCATTTTCTCAGGGTTAGGAATGGAAATATGCCCCTTCTAGCTGCACTGACTCAGAAATTAATTCTGAAAGCAAAATTAATTAGAAAAGTAGGTTATAGTAGCTGCAGCTTGGCAAACCAACCATGTGCTTCTCTTCTGATGCAATCCAGTAGCCTTGCACTTCGTTCTCTAATTCTGTTTAAAACATATCACTACAAGAGCAAGACAAACGTCTACACCACAGCTTGAAGTCACTTAGCCTTTCTGCTTGGAGGAGAGCATATTAATTCCTAACTGTGATGCATTCTTTTCAGGGACACTGAAATTCCTGAGTAAAACTAAAAATCTTAATACTAGAAAAACATACATTCAAAAGTAAAAATGGTTATTGGTAAGCGTGATACACCATTTTCAGCTGTATGCTGCTCAGTAATTAGAACGTTTGAATGATACCCATTTAATACATGTAAAACCTTTCTCAACATGCCCATTTATTTATTTTAATATTCATTTTGAATTTAGTATACATTTTTTTCTATATTCTTTTGCAATGAATAACCAATTAAAGACTTATAACTCACTACTCTATTTATTCTTGTATTAACCATTAACATGTTCTAGTTTGTCTTAATATTCTCCATCTGTTAACTGTTGGCAGCATAAATTATGTGGCAAAGGGGCAAATACACCTTCATCTGTTGCTTGTATTACTTCTTTCTGACCTATCAGTTTGCTTTTACCCTCTTTCAATACATGCTTCACTTTACCGGTCCTAACAGTATTTCCTGCCACCATCAAAAACTGGGTCTATAGTAGATTAATGAAGTTTCAGAACTTCGAATACCATATGGTCGACACCATATGATCGAAGTTCTAAAACTTTGAAAATCTACAAACAAAACAAAAACAAAGGAAAGTAAAGTAAAAGTGTTTTTAGCAGGGGGGCAAGCCCCCTGCACCCCCACACTCCCCGCTACTTAAATATACCAACTCCGAGATCGCGCTACAGTGTAGGAAAGGGAAATCTTCTCTTTCTGCACCATTCTCCATTAAAGTGTGATTTCGGAGTTGGTATATTTAAGTAGCAGGGGGTGCAGGGGGGCTTGCCCCCCTGCTAAAAACACTTTTACTTTACTTTCCTTTGTTTTGTTTTTTTTTGTAGATTTTCGAAGTTTCAGAACTTCGATCATATGGTGTCGACCATATGGTATTCGAAGTTCTGAAACTTCGTTAATCTAATATAGACCCCAAAAACTTACTTTAGTGAATGTTATGCCTTAAATGCTGGAACTAGCAGATTCAAAAATGATGGACATTGTTGGCATTAACTCTTTTAAGACATATTTTAGGTGTAGCACTTTTCCTATATATATATATATATATATATATATAGATATATGGGTCTACCTGAAAACACCGACATGCAAAAACACCGACAACAAAATGACTGACACTACAAAACCGAAAGTTCAAAAACATGAAACTTCACACACCCGACAAACCACAATCCCGAAAGTCAACAAACAAAACAAATCCCCTGTCCAAAAAGCACACACACAACACAAGCACACCAAAAGCCTTACAAACCTACAATAAACCTTACAAACACAACTATCTATGCACTAACCTTAACCCAAACGCTTACGCTAAGGTCCTTCACTATTGCACACTCACCTAACCCACACCCTAACCCTAACTCACTTAACCCACCCCTAACCCTAAAGTCTTTCACTATCGCACACTCACCTGACCCGTGCCCTAAGCCTAACTCACTTAATTCGCCCCTAACCCTAAAGTCCGTCACTATTGCACACTTAACTTACTCGCACCCTAACCCTAAAGTCCGTCACTATCGCACACTTACCTTACCCGCACCCTAACCCTGCCATCCATCACTACTGCATACTTACACACTAGTGCTCGTTTGAAATGTCGGTGTTGACAGCGTCGGGATTTTCAATTGTCGGTCATCTCCGTTGTTGATCTTCCAGTGTTGGTGTTCTCGTCATCGGCATTTTCAGCTTTCGGCGTTATCAGGTAGACCCAGATATATATATATATATATATATATATATATATATATAGGCCATTTCCATAGATTTGATATGTACCTTGTATTCATATGTAAAAGACTGAAGCTAATCTTCTGTATGTTGTAAATACTTTTATCTATTGACAATGTTCTTTTTCATCTTGTTATACTTGTCCAAAAATTTGCACTATGTATGTATAGGTTCACAATGTATGAACTGAAGCTGAATTTTTACTTAATTAATATGTCATTGTGTATTAAGGTTTAACTATAACCATATTATGTCATTCTGGATGTTTTCTCCCAGGGCATCCACTGAAAATAAGATATTATCCCAGTCTGACTTTCCCAATAAACAAATGTCAAATAAATAAAATAAAGAAATAAAACTGAACCATAGGTTCATAGGTGCATACTAGGCTAATGAACACAAGGCCTTTAGAAGCCTAGCTGCACATCCCAAATGTACCAATAAGTTTTGGTGCCTTAGACATTATTTTAAGGAGTCTGTGTATGTTTGGGCATGCAAGCTGCCTCTGTCCATTAGAGACATAGGTGCCAGACAACAGGTGAATTTCCAATTACCCATCCATTAAGTCCAGGTTACACTTGAATAGGGTTAAGGAAGAGCTCTGCTTCACATTGATAGGAAGTGTACTAAAGAGAAGGGATATTCTCTGAGACACATACTTGTTCCTCTAGCATGTCCTGTTTATGTTGCAAGCAGTGTTTAAATCACTAGATTGGGCAGTTCTGATGATACTTGTTTTGCAGATGTGGTGATGACAGAGTACAGGGACAGGGATTTTAAGTGGTTTGTTTAGGACAAGTTGTTTATGCCCTGTATTCTTTTTGTGAGCAACCTCTGTGGACATTCCAGTTGTTGCATATGCCTAGTCAGGTACATACCAAAGGGGGAACTGTAGTCAATGATTGGTCTGATAAAGGCCAAATACAGTAAAACAATGCCATTGTTGAACATAGATGTCATGACCTTGCATATAAGTTAAGCAACATAGACTGATTTCCTTATGATCTTATACACATGTTGGTCAAAAGCCAGGTTACTTTCTATACTTGTCCCCAAATCCCCAACTGCCAGGTCTGCTGTTAGAGGTATCTTATCAATAAGATAGTTTCCTAGGGTGGGTAACTTCCAAAAGAGTACTGTTATGCATTTCTTGGTATTGAGTTTTAAACCATGACTGTGCCTTCCTGAAGGATGTTAGTGTTTTGGGGGGATTATATGACTGTACCTAGTTTGCAATCATCTGCAAATTTGGACAGGCAGAGGTCATTGATGTTTGCCTTGACTTCCGAGAACAGACACCAAAATGGAGCGGACCCAAGACAGAACTCTGAGGGACCCACTAATGACCAGGCTCTTTGTGGAGTTGGACTCCCTTATCCTAACTTCCTGTGTATTATCTGAGTATCAGTTGACTATCCAGTGTGTAACATAAGGGTTTATGCCTAATTCCATGTACAGAGGCTAAAACCACTGATTTATTAATGAGTACTTGCTGTTATGAATTACAAAGTGCTTTTAGCCTCTCTCTCTCTCTCTCTCTTAGAATATTACCAGTTTTAATATTGTTGCTCTACCTAAAAGTTGATTTTGTGACTACAGTAATTGATATCAACAAAACACTGGCAACTGAAACATAGCGTTAGCGCTCTTACTATGTCATCTTGTACAAGTGTAGCCATTAACATTTTAATACAAATAGATCCCCACAGCCAGTAGTATGAAGTAGATGCTATAACTTTTAAAGTGGTACACTTTCAAACTACAGGTGACCAAGAGGTACGACTTCAAACTACAGGTGACCAAGAGGTACGAATTCAAACTACAGGTGACCAATCTTTCTTTTGGCACCTTTTTTGCCCCAGTCTTGCTGTCTAAATTTTAATACAATTAGATCCCCTTAGATAGTTATATAAAAATGAAGTTATAGCTCTTAAAGTGGTTCAAAATCACACTAGTGGCGACTCAACATTATTTTGGCACCTTTTTTCAGAAGTCCTTCAGTCCTTATTTTAGTAATATTTTATCCCTCTAGTCAGCAAATGTAAGTAATAAGAAGCAAACTGATATATATATATATATATATATATATATATATATATATATATATATATATATATATATATATATATATATATGTCCTAGTGCTGCCCTACATTAAATGTAAAAAACAGGATAAAGAAAGGCGTAATCTATTATTTAAGCAGTCCAGCCACAAATAAAATACCTTTAGAAACCAATTGTTAGCATTGCTGCAGCAGCACAGTTTTCGGCTTCTCACATTTTATTGGTCACCTAAGAGCATCCTGGCATCATTTCAATTGAAAAATTGCTTTCATGTTGCTACATATTTTACTGCTCTTTATCTTCTCCACTTTTTTATAGGTGCATGTTAAACATACACTCGTCTTATTCAACATTTATATCAATTTCCGTTTCCAAAAGCAGATGATACTACATTAACCCATTACATTAATTGAATCTCATTTGTTGTTGATAGTGTGCTGGTCAATGCCATTACTTAGATTTACCAGTTAACTTTTTATTGTTTTTTTAACCTCTCTTTTTTCCCCACAGCCTAATCTCTTAACCAAATAAATATCAGAAAGAGCCTTACATCATTCTGAAACTCCCCCTGTCCAGTGAGTCTTTATTCTTCCAGAAGCTATGTTCCAAGCACAACAATCCTCCTGCTTTGACAGTTCAGTGGACTCTTCTACTAGGGATGCTACATATCTGATAAATATGTTGCAAAAATGAACAATCAGTTGTTGGAAACTTTATTTATTATTCCCCATATATTATTTTTTAGAATAACTGGAACCATATGTTTTGAGGTCTTCTGCTCCTGCAGCAGCTGCTAATATACTTTCCTCCTGGTCACTAGGACATTTTGCATTAATTATGGCAAAGTTAACACATAGATCCTGTAAGCAAGGGTGTAGTTTACCCAGGTTGTTTGCTCAGTGAAACTGATAGCCTTTTTTGAGACTGAGACACCTGGTGCTCAGGTACAGCAAATGCTGTTCATCATTGCTTCACTTGGGCTCACACTGCTCCCCTTCCCTAATGCCAATTCCCACCAGCCCACATCCACATACACTATATTTATACTTGTTCTAGCTTGACCCCTGTTGCAACCAGTCAATTAGCAATCATCTATACCCTTTTTAAATATAGCTGCACCTCTCACCCTATCACTACCTATCAGTATGGCTCCCACCATTTTTCATAAACTCATCTGTCATGACACTAACACATATCCTTCTTCTATTCACTCAACTCTATCTTTTCTAAATTCAATTTCATATTACTAAAGCATCTCTAGTCTCCTACAAAACACTCTAACAACACAAAATATATAGCTACCTACAAATTAATAGTACTAATATCCTCTCCATCTCTCTATACCCACTCCCCTCACCTCAAAACTCACTAAACAAAAGCTTAAACCAAAATGCTCACGTAATAACATTCTCACTCATAAAAACTTACCCCACTGTGGATATATTCATCCTAACCCAGGACCTATCCAAACTGACCAACAATCCAGGTGTCCTCTGACTAACCCTAGCTCTAGCCCCCTTGCTTCACAAACAGACTCTGTAGTATCCTTTTCATGATGCAAATATAAGAAGCCTCAACAACAAAATCCAAGATAGTTATGCTTCCATATCACACTATTCTTCAGCCCTATTCAGAATTACAGAAACCTGGTTAAAAAACAGTAGTAACAGATGAACAAATACCTCCCCCTGCCTACAATACAATTAGACTTGATAGACTAAAAAAGAGATCAGGTGGTGTTGGAATTCTAAACAAAAATTCATTAGACATAACTCCCTACCCTAATTAGATGGGTATGGGACATTTTGACCCCAGATGTTTTGACCCCTGTATTAACACATTCTATATATAGATCTGTAACACTTTGAATGCTGTTTGATGCGCTACTGTTATGCCCTAGTTAACAAGCCTTTATAATAGTTTATAACACTCAGCATGAATAGTGAAAACATATGACAATCATACACAATTGTGCAGAAAATAACTTGTCATTAGAACTAAATATTATTTACATTACTGGTCTGTAACCTGGTATAATCACAGAGAACTCACATTAGCAAAGTAACAAAACACAACACTGTCTCGAGAATAAAACCAGCTTTACTAACAATTAAATGCATAAAACTGAATAAAACTTTAGATATGCTGAGTAAATCTTCAAATAGGCTAGTTAAATTCCTATGTAAAATTCATGACTGATTTAATTGTTAACATGTTAAAAACTATTGTTAATTAAATTATATTTAGATATTAAATACTAAATTAAATAAATTAACATTTACATATTAAAATGTTAAATAATATATTAAATTCCTATTTAAAATTCCTAATTAAAATATTAAGTATTAAAATGCTTTTATTAAATTTAATTGGGGTCAAATGGTCTGGGGTCAAAACATCTGGGGTCAAACTGTCCAATAAATATTCTCAAAGACAATAAATGTGAATTTTAATATGAAAGTGTATCCAATTGCATTGGGGTCAAATTGTCCTACTTACAATAAGATTCCTTCCTTCCTTCCTTGCGAAAACCTAATAAACACAAAACATTGTTTATTGCTGCCATATATATTCTACAGGCAATAATGCCACATTTAGTGAAGATATTCTCAAATGTTTTAACACAGTGTCTTGTATAAAACTTTAATTCTAGGTGGTGTTAATATTGGCTGGTACCCATGGAGACTTGAGCTGTGGTCCATGTGATAAGTACTGCATTTTGTAGTCTATAAACTTAAATAGGTAGGGGTTCTATTCTCACAGCAGCCAGCTGTGTGTGTCTCTCCATAAAGAAGAGTATAAGTGTGAATCCCACACTGTCTTCCACAATGGCATGGTTGGGCACCATAAATTCTTACCGGGGAATAAGCACCCACACCCTCCTGGACATGGTCAGTCATCACTAAATGCAATCTTGGGTATTGACTAGTACCTCTACAGTATTACTTTGGTTAAAATGGCTAGGATTAAAATGACCTCCAGGTCAATACCGTAGTAATCTTCTATGATCCTATGTAACACTAAATTTGCACCAAACCCTATAAACCTCTAGAACTTTTCCCCAATTATTAATGCACCTCCAAGAAATTATAACAAAAAGTGGTAGAGAATTCATCATAGACTGGATAATAACTAGCAACCACAACAATATTAGTACCTCTGGTAGTCTAACTGATACTATAAGACCACTCGCCTACTTTCATCCTCAGACACCACAACAGCCTCAACAAAGCAACTAACTACAATAAAGTTTGCAACCTTACTTCTTTCTGCAAATATATTTTAATGACACACAAAAAAATGTGTAACTGGTCCCACCAAAGAATTCTTCCACTTAAGAATGCAGTTACATTCTTCACCTTAAGTTTTCTAAGTATACTAGACCAACAAGCCCCTATCAGTACTAAATGAATAAACGCCAGCAATATTTTGTGGCTACAAAAATAATTCATGCTACAAGGACAAAGAGTATAGAAGCTATGGATGCAAAACAAAACCCAATCAGCTCACAATAAATTTAGGGTACTTAAGAAATCTTACCATGCACAAAATAAAAAGTGACAAGGAAACTTACTACTGTACCCTTCAACAAAGGCACTGCAAAGACCCAAAACTCATTTGTAAATCTATAAATAAACTATTAAAGCCATGTCAAACTACCACTTCCCAACCAAACTCAAGTAACACCACAGACTCAATAGCTAACCAATTTAACTCCCACTCTATCCAAGCTATACTTAACTTTCACTTTATCCAATCTATGCTTAATCTACTTAAAAATAACCTCAGCAGTCTCTCACTCTCTACAACCCCAGAAAGCAATGAAAACATTTTCATTCCAACCTATTCCCATTTCTACCATAAAAAAGTCATCTTAAAGCTAAAATCCTCTACCTTAGGAATCTCTCCTGCTAAATATTGTAATATTTCAGCAGAATCAATAGTTTATCCTATAACCCTATTTATCAACACTATATAGGTGTTACCATTGATAACTCCCTTAAATTTGACACCCATTTCAATCTAACCATCAAAACTGTCAATAAAAAGCTTGGCTCTCTCTATAAAGTAAAACACTTTCTCACTCCTCACGCTAAAATTACAATTGCCAGCACACACCTACTATTAACTCTTTTCTATGCCTCCCCCCTTTTTACAAACCTAAACAAGACAACCCTTAACAAACTTGCTTCTTGTTACAATCACATAGCTAGATTTGCCACAAATTCCACCTTTAGAACGCACCACTGCACTAACTTGAAGCAACTAGGGTAGTTAGAGTTTTCCAGCCAACTCCATTTCATCCAACTCAAAACGGCTCACCAGATACTGTATCACCCAGAGAAAACACCAGCTCTGAGAAACATCATTCACCCCTATATTAACCTGCAATCTTTACGCTCCTCCAATAAGATCTTAGCTCAAACTACCAAAGCCAATAATTCTGCTGGGGATTCTCTATTCTCAAACTTTGTAGGTAAAATGTGGAACTCCCTACCGACCATGCTCACCTCAGAACCTTCACTCCTACAATTCAAAAAAAAGCTTAAACCCCATCTCAATACTCTCTGGCAATGTCCCTGTTCCAAACCTGATTAACCACTATCATTTACCCTTCTCTTACCTCACTATCCTTAACTGCTTTTTAACAAGGCGCCTCGCCTTTGTAACTGACCTATGTTTTTTTTATATGCTGCTGTTATTTTTTCCCAAGATGTGATGTATCTTTATATTGTATTTAGAACTCAACTATCTTTCTTTTTTGCATTAACAATGTTCATATGTCTGTTATGTACCTGGAGCTTTTCTCCCCGGGCCTCCGCTGAAAATGGACATGTATCCAGTCGGACTCTCCCGGTTAACAAATGTAAAATAAAAATAAAAAATAAATAAAATAAATAACTGAAAGTCGAATACCATTCTTTGGAAAATATCATACATTGTTCCCCTTCATAAAGGATGTACATCGACACAGTTTTCAAATTATCATCCCAAATTAGCACACTCCCCACTTGCTAAGATCTTAAAGAAGTGTATTCACTTGCAACTAAAGTACCAGCTCTGCACTAGTAAGCTTATCACAAACATTCATTATGGATTCAAACCTAATCATAGTATGACAACTGCTCTTCTTAGTTTTACTAACAAGATCAACATTGAAAAGAACAAAGGCAACCATGTCTCATATATCTTTCTTGATGTATCTAAAGCATTTGATACAGTCCCACATCAAAAACTTCTAAAAGAACAAGCCTCCTTACAAATCTCTTAATCAGTTCTCTCATGGTTCTGTAATTATCTCTCTGTGGCAGACTTTAAGAAGTGAAGTGGCAACAAAAGTATTCCTCCCTTCTCCTTGTCTCTCTAGGAGTTCCACAAGAGTTCAACTTTGGTCCACTACTTTTCAATATCTACACCAACTTTCTTCACATAACCCCCAGAGAAGCCTCTATCATCTAGTATGCAAATGACTCAACCTTCATCTGCTTAGCACATGCCCTTATTTCAAAAAAGTCACTCAGGATTCCCTTTCTTCTATGGAATCTTGGCTATCTAACTTACAACTCCTTCTTAACTCTAATAAAACTAAAGTTATGCCTTTTACCACTAAAAATACCGCATAGCACAAACAGTTCTTTTCTATTACCTCAAATGCCAACACCCAACTAGAACTTGTATCCCAAATCAAACTGCTAGGAGTTATTATAGTTGACAACTTCAAATTTGACCAGCACAAAACATTGCTATAAAAAACATCAAAAACTAGGGACTTTATATAGATCCAAAAACAACCTCAACAAGAACACTACAAAAACATAGCATCTATCCACTTATTACCATGATTAATTTATGCATTCCCCATTTTTACTAAACCCAATATCACCTTAAAATCTAAAGTAAACATATGTTACAATTAAATAGCTAAGTTTGCCTCAAATTTCCCTTTATATTCCCATCACTGCTACACCCTAAAAGAAATTAAATGGCTACAACTCATTTACACAACTCTACAGGGTTTTTTTGCATCACAGGAATGAATGAGGAACATGTCAACACGACCTGTTTGTGAATTATGCACACTAATAGCTCAATTGATGTCATACCAGTTTTGGCCAATGGAGGAGATAACAATAGCTTCAAAAAATAATCGGATCATTGAGGCTTTGCTGGGGAGTTAGCCTAAATTTTATGCTTTGCTGCTACAATTAAATATTATGTTATGGTGAACAACTAACACAAGTGTTCATTAACAGTAAAACCAGTCTGTTAAAATTTGGAAAGGAAAGTCATGATAAGGATTATTTATTAGCATGAGATCTTATACTTCAATATGGTTTGTTTAAAGACCTGGGGATCATTATTGATAATAAGCTTGATTTCTCTATCTACAATGATGGAATCTGTAAACAAGTGACAAAGTCACCTTTCTCCGTTCTTAAGTATTTCACATGTCATGACTCAGATCCACTTAAAATGCTTTAAATAGTATCATCCGGAGAAAAGTAGAGTATGTATTTATAAAAATACATTAAAAATAAAGTGTGTGTGTGTGTGTGTGTGTGTGTGTGTGTGTGTGTGTGTGTGTGTGTGTGTGTGTGTGTGTGTAGGGAGAGAGAGAGAGAGAGAGATTAAGACTAAACTACATTCAAGTAATTGTACTGAAAGAATACAAATTATTAAACAACCATCTTACACTAAAAACTGCTCCAATAGTGGGAGGAGATGATTTTGGATAATATTAAAGAGTTAAAAGTAATGAGGGTGATTTAAGCTCCAAATACCTTAAGGACAAACCAATAAAAAGAAATGCTGGTTTAATTGCAGAGTTGTAAACAGCCGTCTTTGAATGCCTGTTGTAATTAAGAAGAGTCATCAATAACTAATTTTAAATAGCTGTTATATAATAGAATGGATTTAGACAAATTTATAAAACACATTGATTTTTGTGACAGACATGTGGACTACAATAATCTGTTTTTTTTTTTTCCTTAATCCTCTTGGGACCCGCATGATGGCTCCTCTGTCTTCATTCTATTCGCCTTTTTATTCTGCACAGATGGGAGACGGACATTCCTGGGCCAGGTAGGAGACCTATGGCTCACTCTTTCCTCCTCAGGAATCCTAAGCAGTCCAGGCATCTCATGGTGACAGTCAGGTGAAAGGGAGCAGACTAGCTTGCTGGTCCTGTAGGGTGGACTGCTCTCTTACTAGTGGACCAACTACCCTGGCAGTGCTTTCAACCTTTACAATTGTCTGCCCCCAAGGGGAAGCATGCCTCCACTTGCTGAAATTACCCTTAGTGTAGTAATGCAAATTCATTTTTAAACATGTATTTGCTAAGCCCAACCTTCACAGGGTATAACACCTGGTTCTCACTAGGTGTCACCCATAAAGAAAGCCAGAGCCACTTGCCTTCCCCCAGAATTGACAAGCCAGCACTTCTATCCTCTCCTAGAGTCACCCTAGTCATTATTCGAACTCTGGTCACCTCTACCATAGTCAGGCTTGTATCTCTCTATGTCATCAAACTGGCTCTGTTTGTTTGATTTTTGAGTGGGAGTATGATAGTTGAATAGAAAATGGCTATCTACTGCCCAATGGTGTTTCCACTCTGGGGAACAAGGTACTTTCATTATGTGGGAGCTGTAGGCTTGTGCTTGGCATCAGATACACTGTCTGCCTAAACATGCCTGTACATCTTCAGCTTGGGTTAAGTTGAGATCACCATACAAGCCTTGGCTTCCACATAGTCAGACAATGCACTGCTATTAATGATGTTACATCCTTGAAGGTTGAGTTGTTTCCAAACATTCTGGTAGCACGGGGCTATGAAGGGGAACATGACATATGTTCTCTTAAGAAGACAACTACAAATCAGCCTGAAGCAGGTTCATTTCATTGTTCAACATCAAGGGATTAGTCTATGTTTGTAATTTTGAGCAGATGCAATTGCTTTATTCCTTAATTACAAGAAAAGTCTTCTAATTTAACTCAGTGCATGATAAACATGGAATATTCTGTGTGGGCCAAAAAAAGTTAACCCACATCCTTCACTGTATATTAATGAACAAAGGGACATAGGAGAAAGCACACTCTGTGGCTAGGACTTGTCTTCATTTTGTTTGAAATTATTTTCTTTTTATACTTTCTCTTAACTATATCCAATTTTTGTTTTTACAAACAAATATTACTAATCACTAGATTCCTGACTGAAAAATTATTTGTATGTAAACCTGAATCTTTCAACTATTAAATTATAACAGAAGTATGCATTGGGTGCATTTAAGTTTTTAAAAGACCTGTTCTTAGAGGAACATTATTAGCGTCTTATCAAATGATATATAATGTAGTAGTAGTTTAACGGAAGTGTAACGACATATGTCTGGTACAATTAGAATTCAAGCATAGCTGAACAATTTACCTAGCTCTTACTGGAGATGCTAAAGTCATTTGTTTGTAGATAGTAAGGCATTGTTGTGATTGCATCTCAAGCCAGACAGTTTACATTTATAATGTCAATATTTATTTGTTTTGTTAGTTAAAAATGTAATCCTCAGGTATTCAAAAATAGACTTAAGATTTGTGATAAAATATTTGATCTCCATAGAGGCTTATTTTCAGATGTTACTATCCATATTATAGCAATAACCCACGCCTGGGTGTGGGTAATGCTGGATTTACCCACAGTTGGCGTGGTTTGGTCCCGAGGGCGAAGCCCGAGGGACCAAACAAAGCCAACCGTGGGTAAATACAGCATTACCCACACCCAGAAGTGGGTTATTGCTATTATACCATGACATTATTTAAGGAAAGAAACTATTACTTTTTTTAAATAATGGCATAGTATAATGCCTGTTTACTGCCCTTCCGCAGATGTCTGGTATCCGGCAGTTCTGATGTACTGCGCCTGCAGTACATCAGGGCTGTGGGCAAAAGCAACGGAGAAAGCAAGATCTCCATTGCTTTTTACTGTTTTGCTATGTTAAATGGGTTTAACATAGCGAGACAGTTTTAAAATAAGCAACGGAGATGTCCGTTGCTTATTTTAAAACTGTCTCGCTATGTTAAACCCATTTAACATAGCAAAACAGTAAAAAAAGCAACGGAGATCTTGCTTTCTCCGTTGCTTTTTTTTAAAACCTGTCTCGCTATGTTAAATGGGTTTAGCATAGCGAGACAGCTTTAAAATAAGCAACGGAGATCTCCGTTGCTTATTTTAAAGCTGTCTCGCTATGTTAAACCCTTTTAACATAGCGCAACAGTGTTTTAAAAGTAGAGTTATACTAATGGAAAAAAGTCCGGGCGACTGGACCTTTTTCCATTAGTATAACTCGATTTACAATGTGCACGCTGGCCAATCAGCGTGCACGTTTTGGGGGGGTCATGGTATAATTCTGTATAGCACATGACAAGCAATGCTCTATGTAAAACTGCCGATATTAACATACAAACTTACATTCATAAAATATACCAATATGACAGATTAGGTTGGTATGATATTTACCATCAAGTTTTACTTCAGTGTGTGTGTGTGTGTGTGTGTGTGTGTGTGTGTGTGTGTGTGTGTGTGTGTGTGTGTGTGTGTGTGTGTGTGTGTGTGTGTGTGTGTGTGTGTGTGTGTGTGTGTGTGTGTGTGTGTGTGTGTGTGTGTGTGTGTGTGTGTGTGTGTGTGTGTGTGTGTGTGTGTGTGTGTCTGTGTGTGTGTGTCTGTATATAGTATGACTGTGAGAGACCCAGTATCTCACAGTAAAACACAAAACAATAAACTGAAGTATTTCAGCCATAGAACCATGAAAGGCAAACTACCTGTAACTGAAAAGAAATCTAAATGAAATAACATAATTGATTTTTCAGGAAGGCAAACCTCCTACACCCCCCATACTTAAATAAAGTAACTTCTTCATCAAGCAAATTTGGAAGAAGAAAAGAATCCAGAGTGGATATTTGTATCCCTCTTTTCCTGCATGATTTAGTAGTCTCAGACATTGCTAAAGTAGCAACAATTCATTGATCTAATCAATTTAGAATAAATGCACCTCTGGGGAAACACTCCCTAATCTAAAACATTAATTTAAACAATATTCATCTCGATGGATATCCTGCCAGTGAAGGGAAATATAAAAGGGCACTTGCATGCATTAAAACTGTGTTTCTTTCTTTCACAGAAATGCTACTTGCAGTCTGCCCTTGTGTGGCATCACATAGAGTCCTGCATTCTAAACTGAACTGCGTAGTAATGATTTCCTAGATTCCTTTATACCTGATGTTAGCAATGTGCCATTGTTTCCTGATATGCTGCTGGTCCATTACTACTGTTTGGGTTCTAAGAATACTGGGGTTACTCTAGAGTCATCTTCAGTCTGATCCTTACATTTTACTTTGTTGCTGCACCAGCTACAAGGTGTATTTCACTTGTCACACTCTATTTTTATAAGATACTTTACCGATGTTATCTGCAATGTTTGGACCAGATTGGGAAAATGAGTCGAGTCACTTCTTTCTTGTCTTTATTTTTTACTTGCAGCTTAGTCCCACTGGTGAGTTTTCTCTCCTTGCTAAGTTCAGATGTGTGTAACATGGTCTTTAAGGACATCATAAACTGTTACTAGAGTGGTATTCATTAATTTCATTGAGTCCGTTCACTCAAAGCATGTCCACTGAGTCTTTGATACCAAATAAGCCCCCTAAGAAGCATTGATGTACATACCCCAAGATCTGAATAACTCATAGTTAGTTATATTAGTTAATGAGTACAGGGACTTCATCCCCTGGCAGGTAGTGTGTATAAAAGTGATGATGCATTGAAATAATGGGGTGAGTTGGTTGCCCATATTATCTTTCAGTTTGTTTAAATGAGTTTTGAGAAAATAGGCAGTAATTAGCCATCATATATTTCTGCTGGAGTTTTTCCTCCAAAGTACTTCCTGGCATCAAAACTTAGCAATGGTTGTGATATAGCTTGCATTTTGCTACTAATCTTACTCATAAATGCAGATTTCTTGTTTTTCCTCCTAAGCTTATGCTGTGCTATTTTATTCTTGTACAGACTTCTGCCATGATTGGTCAGAGCATAACTAGAATCACAAAACCTTGCTTATTTACTGAACTCTACCTTTCATCTTTTAGTCTTCAGATACCTTCGCTATCTCACATTTACTCCTTTCCAAATGCATGTTCTGCACTCCTAAATGTGTGTATGCTTGTAGTTTTGAGACTTTGTAGTCTCTATTTGGTCTGTTTTGCTCAAAATTCCTTTTTACATTAGGCTTTTTTAAATAATTTTTCAAGGTCAGGCACATCCTGCCATGCTTATGTGTATCTTTGCAAGTTACTTAATAGTGCTAACAAAATCTAATTAAAACTACCTGGAGCACTTTGCTAAAACCCACAACAGTGCATCAGCATAAGCAGATTAGTTAAGTGCATACACACACACACACACACACACACACACACACACACACACACACACACACACACACACACGGGCAACTCCGTGATAGCTATCTTGTACTCGCGCTATGAGCTGCAAACCCATCTGTAGGAGTGAATGGCAAATACCATGTTCTTGATAGTATTTTCTTCCCAGAAAAGAAATTAATCTGGTAGAGCAATTTACCATATCAATCCACTGCAAGCTCCATACCCAGTCGTGGGGGGGACCACAAAGTAAACTTGCCTGAGACATTCTCCAGGACTGCCACATTCGCATGCAACTTTACTCACAAGGCTGTTGTCTGTGCTACAGTCAGTTACAGGAAAAAATGCACCGGGATAGTGTACTGAATCACTTAGGCTTACTGTGATGCAGAAATCTTCCAAATTAAGGCTTTTCCATTGTGGTACGACTTTCTGACCCCCAGGGAATATATTATCCAGTTCTGTTTAAAAACCTATGCCTGAAATGCACATCTATGGGAACTAATACCAGACAAGGGAATCTAATACTAAAAATAATAATTAGTAATAGAAAAACATGGAAGATACATCATACAGTACCTCTCATGATTATGGAGTAAGCTTTGCCTCACAGTTAGAAGTCACTAACCTCCTTAAAAATAATCTTATGTATATGGAAAATAGCAAATACCACCTGTGATCTTTATATGTGTATTTTTCATTTGGCTGTTGGAATTTGAAGAGGATGAAAAAAAAAGATGCAATAAGGTGGAACCTTTCCCTTTCAGTACTTGTACTCCGAAGGGAGGGAGATAAAGTCCATTCAGTGTGTAAAATGCTCTGGCTAGTAGCACATCTCACTTCAGGCTGACAGGCTTTAAATCCACTGTCTGGGGGAATCATAACACTGGCAATAAATAAATTAAAGGATAACATTTTGGCTTCATGACAAAACTATAATACACAACAGCCTGACACAAAGTGTGATTAAAAACAGTGTGTTAAAGAACAGAGATACTGAAATTCAAAATTCACGAAAAGACTTACAAAGCATTTTCATGTCTGCACAACTGGTGTGAGAGGTAGTGTCCCAACATATATAATTCTAAATCTGATGTACCTGGTAGTAAGTAGAATATTTTGAGATGCTGAAACTTCATTCTTTTTTTTTTAAACATTACACCTATCATACTGTTGTGTTAGCATTTTAGAGTGTTGATTGCAAATGTATTGTTTTGTTTTTGCTTTGGTCTTCTTCTTGACCAGTGAAATTAACTACATTGGCCACTTCCATGGCTTGTTTTCTCCCCTCTGGGTGACAGCAGTACAACTTGCTCCTTCTCTGAAGATGAAGGGTGAATGTATGTGGAATAGCGCCACCATCTTAAACCATAACTCCTCACACATGCTGATTAGCATTAAATAATTTGACATGCAGCAGGCTTGTAAGATATATGCCATGTCCCCCACATGATGTTATAAGTTGGTCCTGCCCCCCCTTGTAGACAAACATTTCTGTGTAATGCTAAATCAGTACCACATAGAGTGTGCCACTAGCACATACCCCCCCCCCCACACACACACACAGATGAACAAGCAGGCTATGCTTTGTCATGCCTTCCCACCAACTCTGGCAGGCACCTGAGCCACAAGTCAGACTTAGGTTACCTCTGTCTTAGGCAGGGCTTTATCCTTTAATGCCAATGGAGCTGGCTGGGATTTATCACAAAAATGCTGCATTTCTGCCTGGTACCCAAATTATTGTGATATACTGGTGCTCTATGAGTTGAAAGGAAGATTTTAATAAGCAGATGTGTTTTCCCATGCTTCCCTTGGTGCTCAGTAATCACACCATATCCTGTTGTATACCCAAAGGATGGTCCTTCTAGGATTGTTCACACTGGCATGAGCAATGGCCATGTTATAAATACTCTTATTCTACTCTTATTCCTTTTTAATCTAAATGAGATGCCACAATTGTTTTTCACAACCAAGCATGTCACTGCCATAATTTCCTAACTAAATCCATTGAGATAAATGCCTGTTTTATGTACAATGGAATCAATAGTTACAAGGGTGTTTTGGGGTTGGAAGGTAGCATTTGTTGTTGTGAGCTTTCTTGTCTGCCATGGGATAGTAACTTTGCATGAATATTATACCATGGTCCGTGTGCAGTCTGTGTAATATTACATGTATGAGGTTCTGGTTTGGTTAAGCTTTTAGTTTCCTGACACAGAAGTGAAACTTCTGTGAGTGCAGTCTTCAGAACTTTTTTATATGTATGGGTGGGTGTGAGTGTATGCTCAAAGGGTGGAGCTGCTGCAAAGAGTTTAGCCTCAGTATTCTGGATATATTTATACCTTTCACAGATATTCAAGGTCATGTGGTACCCTTGGACAAGTGGAGAGCAGAAAAAAAATCATAGATAGCACATGCCTGAAGTATAACATCACTGATGAGAAACAGCATGGGAAGAATGCTGAAGGGGAAGTTGCTGGCATTTTAAGGGGATAATCTGCAAGCAGTGTGTGGGTTCATAGGTTCATAGGTAAGTACTAGGCTAGCTGCCCTTGTCGGTCATTTTAAGCCTAGCCAATTTCCTTTTCTTACTCTAATTAACCTATCCCATTTGGTTAGAAATTAGCCCTATCCATCCCATGGTTGATATTTATATATTACCCCAAATGAGAATAACTGGCTCTGGAATGGTTCCCTGGGCAGAAGGAGCTGTCTTTCAAAAAGGATCCAGTTTTATGATTAACTTACAGGTGAACTTGACAAAGTAGTAGCAGTAGACATTGTCTGCCTGGACTTCAGCAAAGCTTTTGACTCTGTTCTGCATAGAACATTTATTGGAAAACTGGAACAATTCATTGGGGGTATGACCAAGACATACGAGCTGGATAGCTGCATGATTAAATGGAAGGATGCAGAAGGTTATGATGAAACGGACAGTGTCAGCAACTAGGAAACTAACTAGGAGAATAGCTCTGGGACTACATTTGTCTCTGGCATATCTGAGGAAATAAAGAACAGGATCTTTGCCGATGACACAAAAATAGGTACAGCAGTGATGGATGTGAGGAAGAGTCTAAAGAAAAATTTGAAAACATTGAATAAGTGGCAGAAAGGTGGCAGTTAGGTTCAATATAAACAAACATGAATTACTACACTAAGGTCGCAACAACCAATGTGCAAAGTATCAACTGGGGGAATGGAAGAGATGGCAACAGAGCAGGAAAGGATTCTGAGAAGTGCTGATCACAAATGGGATTGACCACTAGTGGCAGGGTAAGACGACAGTGGCAGCAGTAAACAGAATATTGGTGTATATCCTCAGGAGGATACATTCCAGAAGCAAAGAGATAATGCTTCCACTGTACAAAATACTGATTAGACCATACTTTGAGTACTCTGTGCAATTAATGACACCATATAAGGAAATGGACATCGGGCTACCATAAGAGCTGTAATAATATTTATTTACTTATTTCATATTTGCTCAAACTTTTCAACCTTTCACCTTTAAACAATTATATTGAGGGAGCTATCAAACAAATCATAACAAGGAATCCAGAATCATGGCACTTAAAACTTGTTCATTTGTAAATTTAAGACCTTGGGGTAGGGGCATAAATAAGCCCTCTTGGTGAGCACTACCTGTAAAATGCATGACTATATAGTTGCACCAGCAAAGCATCCTTACTGCATTATGACATGTTTATTTTGCAGTACAATGGAATATGTTATCCACCTGGTGAGTGGTGGCAAGAATCCCAACCCCAGTTGCACTTGGAGTCCAACAAACATATATGCTACAGAAGTGTGAGCCTGCAACATAAATATATGCATCTCAAAAGGAAACGTAATTCAGATGCAATACGTGAGAACTAGGCAAATATCTCTGAACTGAGAACAGTTCATAGAAATTTAAATAATTCAGTACCTTTTATCAAAATTATTTTCAGACTTGTTTCTTTTTGAGCCACAAAGAGCATAGAAAATGCACTGCTTGAAAAGATTTCTGTAGGTCTGAGGAAGCCCATGTAATCTGAGTGAAAAAGCTAAATGTGTGGCCTGCTTGGATGTTTTCGCTGTTGAAATAAAGGTTTTCATTGATCATGAAAAAACAAGCCAGAGAAATTTTGAAAGACAGTTGAAGCAAAATAAATAAATAAATAAATAAATAACCAGCATTTTGAAAATAAAAACCATATAACAACATATACAAGCACAACAGATGATAAATATGCCCAGTTTTTAATCAAATTTGTAATAAATACTATTTATTTATTTTTATTTTTATTTTACATTTGTTGACCGGGCTAGTCCAACTGGATATATGTCCATTTTCAGTAGAGGCCCGGGGAGAAAAGCTCCAAGACAGATCCATTATACCAATATGTATAAGGTTACAAATTCAAAACAGTGTTTGTAAGGTTACAATCAAGTTAACATAGCAGAAGATACAAAACATTTTACAGTATATTGCAAAGCAATATCAACAATAATATAGAACAAGATATTTACATGAGGTAGATTGAACTTTTTCAGGTTTACAATTCCTGAGAATGGTTGCATAAGAGTATTTATAACATATCGAACAAGATATCCATGTGAGGTAGATCATAACTGCATGTGGGTTTGCTATTCTTGTAAAGTTTGCAGTAAAGAGTGTTAAATTATAGTTAGAGTGGAGTTAGGAGAAATGTAGTTACAGAGGTAGTGGGTTAGTCAGGGTTAGTGCAAGGGCATAGCCAGTGTGTTCTAAGTTATATTTTGAGTTTTTGTTTGAAGTGGGGTAGGGAAGGAAGTGAAGTAAGATCACTAGGTAGAAGATTCCAGTATTTCCCAGTTGTGTTTGAGAAAAGAGAGTTTCCTGCCATGTTGTTAGACTTACTAATACTAAGTAGAAGTTTGTTAGCAGAGCGTAAGGTATTAAGATTTTTATATGGAGTAATGAGGTTTGAGAGTACAGGAGTGTTGTTAGGTTGGTTGAGGATCTTATGAGCGATGGTAAGTTGGTTAAAATAAAGCTGATTTTGCAGTTCTAGCCATCCTAGTTGCTTTAGATTCTGACTGTGATGAGTTCTAAAGCGATTACCAGTAGCAAATCTGGCAATGTTATTGTAAGATGCAATTAGTTTAAGAAGATTCTCCTTGGATAGGTTGGTGTAAATTGATGAGGCATAGAGGAGTGTTGAGATTAGATGAGAGTGGGCAATAGTAGTTCTGGTTGTTGGAGTGAGAAAATATTTGATACTGTATAGGGTGCCCATTTTTCTGTTGACTGTTTTTATAGTGTTATTAATATGGTTATCAAAGCTGAGGTAATTGTCTATAGTTATTCCTAGGAGTTTGGTGGTAGAATCAGGGGATATGAGGGTACCATTGTTAGAAAAAACAGAGAAATCTAATGGCATGGATTTATGGGTAGGTGTAAAGAGGAGCTTTGTTTTTTTGGGATTTAAGAGGAGGCAACGTTTTAAGAACCAAGTCTAAACTCTGTTAAATATTTTCTGAGTTAGGGATTGTAGTTCAGATGAAGATTCAGCTGCATAGATTAGCGTTGAGTCATCTGCATACTGTATGCATGTTGCCTGAGGAATAGCTAGGTAGAGATCATTGATAAATATTGAGAATAAGAGAGGGCCTAGAATGGAGCCCTGAGGGACATCAAGTGATACCGGAAGGTGGGATGATAGTTTATTCTTCCAGAGCACAGCCTGTTGCCTATTGCTGAGGTAAGAAGTAAACCATTGTACAGCCAAAGTGTCAAGAGAGAGTGATTTCAGAATATTTATAAGTAGAGAGTGGTTTACCATATCAAATGCTTTTGAGAGATCAATAAATAGAGAGGAAGAGAGAACATTGTTACTGCGGTTTTTGTTTATGGTATCAGTAAAAGATAGGAGGGCAGTAGTAGTACTGTGGAATGACCTAAAGTCATGTTGGCTTTCAGCAAGTATGTTATGTTGAATTAAATGGTTTAGAAGCTGATGGTGAATACATTTTTCCATTATTTTTGCTAAGGGGGATTGTAGGGCTATAGGTCGATAGTTAGAGTATTCATGTGAGTTGCCACCTTTGTGTAGGGGATAATATGTGAGATTTTTCAAATGTTTCCCTCGTTAGTAGTTCTAATAATCAGGATGGATATCGGGTAAGCTACTTCTTTAGCTGCTTTTTGCAGGTATTCGGCTGGGATCTGGTTAGCAGGAGTACAAGGCTTAAGTTTTAGAATGAGTTTATAGATATAATTTGTTGAGGTGGGTAGAAATTTGAAGGTAGGAAGAGAGCTGGGAGAAGAGTTACGAAGACTGGCTCTATCAGGAGCTAGTTGACTAGCTAGAGATTGGATAGCCTCTGTGAAGAAGGAATTGAAAGCATTGGCAGTTTGGATAGGAGTCTCATGTGTTGCACCTGTTGGGGTTGGTGTTCTGGAGTGACCTGGATAAAGGATTCTTTTGACACTTGCCCAGAATCTTTGAGGATTGTTTAGGTTTATTTGCTGCATTTTACAGTAAAAGTTTTTTTGTCTGAGAGAATTTCTTTTTTTGTCATGTTTCTCATATGTCTAAAGATCTGTTCATCTGATGTATTTTTGATAGTTCGCCACCTAGACCAGGCTTTATTTCTGAGGAGGATTTTTTTCTTGGTTTCGTTTGTAAGCCAGGGGGCAGGTTTGGACCTAGTTCTGTTAGTATGTTTAGGAGCATGGTGGTCTAGGATTTCTAAGAACTTAGAGTTGAAGTATTTGACAGCCTGTTCAAGTGGTAGGATTTTTAATTGAGGCCTCTTGTTGTGCTTCTGTATCTTTTTTTCTATATATGTTTGCACCATCTGTCTGCCAACCATTGAATCTCACCAGTGGCACAAAGACCCTGATTCTCTGATGATAGGGATCATTATCCTTTTTCAGAGGTACCAGGTAAGTCATATGCAGAGGACTGTCATCTGGAAGACAGAGGAGGTTGTTTGTGCACTTGCTGGCATTATACCCCTGAGAGGATTTGTATAATCTTTAGTGCTAGCCCTAACCCCTGGTGGTGATGTCCCACTCACATCACCACAGAGATTGCCTATGCTACCCCACATCTATGCTTGCATGCTTTTTTGTTTGGGAGACAGGCAGCTGCCATTACTGGCTTGGACACTCACAGTGCTTGCATTTCCTGGGTGAATGCTGCTTTTGGCCAAATTGTCTTCTGCTTTCCTGCATAAGTGATCAGACCGTTTTAATCTGTTTTACTTCACGTTCTCTGTAACTGGGGCTACTTTGGCTTTAACTCTGTTGTCTTCCTTTGTTTCATCTGTCCTACAGTATGCTTCCTTCTAGCTATTTCAGGCACTTCATCTCTATCTCCTCAAATTTGTTTTGGTGTTGTGTACGACCTCTACAATGGAATGGCAGGACCACACGAAATAGCAGCTCTAATTACAAAAGCTTTTGATATCATCCTTCATGATGGTATCTTAAAATGTCTAAGTGGAAGGAAGGTAAGCTCATACATAATTAAATTGATTAAACTATGTTTATCAGACAGGGCATTGGAGACACAGGATAATAATTCCAGGGAATAACTCTGATTGGGTTACTATAAGTAACAGAGGTTCCCAGGTATTAGTGCTTGGCTATGTCTTCTTTAATAGATTTTCTTTAATTTCTTCCATGTTCTAATTCTCATTGGGTTGCTAAATATGCTGATGACATCAAGACTGGTTTTATCATTACATGTATTTATGACATATGATCTTTGAATTAGTCTGAATCATTTATATAGTATCTTAAAGTGGCTTAAAGACTGAGGCCTTCTTTTAAACATTATTAAGGGCAAAGTTCTGTACTTTGGTCCAGCTAAAGTTAAATCAATGATTCTAATTTAGAAAGTAGGGAGTAAGATAACTGAGAACATTAAAGGCTTTGGCGTGTGTGTGTGTGTGTGTGTGTGTGTGTGTGTGTGTGTGTGTGTGTGTGTGTGTGTGTGTGTGTGTGTGTGTACATATATTAACAAGCTTTTTTTCAAAAATCATGTTGCGGCTGTGTCTTTCGGCTTTTTCCTGGTTAGGGGTCGCCACAGCGGAACTCCGGTCCGCTAATGATTGGTATTTGATTTTTACGTGCCGAGTTACCAGCCCTGACGCACAACCTTCAATAAAGGTATGCCCATTCACGCATGTCTCCACGCAGAAGACGCTCTAGCTGAGAATCGAACCGGACAGTGTCTTACTGTGAGGCGACAATGCTACCGCAGCACCACCACAAAAATCATGTTACCTCAGTAAAAAAAATAATACAAAACTCCTATGACTTTGTTATAGATCCTATATTAATCTAACTGTTGCGTATAATAGTATGTTTTGCTATTACTCTTACATAGAAGGAGAGTCAATGAACTTGGAATCAGTTTGGAGAAAAGTTACTAGAAAGATACCAGATTGCAGAGAAATTCATTATATAAAACTCCTGAGATATTTGGGTCTTCATTCCGTGGTATATAGATATATCTATCTATGGAAGGCTATGTCTCATTTAAGGCTGTAAAATATCCTTTCTTAAATTCACTAGAACAGTTGCAGTTATTACAGTTATGTGAGCAGGGAAAAGGACTTAAAAGACTGTAACCTTTCCTTTCAACTTTTTGCTCTAAATGCATTCAGAATGAGTAGGTTTTAATGCCTTCTATGGCCAGCTATTGGAACAGGTTACCTTTAAATGTAAGATGTTATGGTTCTCAGTGGTTTACTTTCAAAATGTCGATTGTAGATTGCCGTTATTATTGAATGAAAACCAGAATGTCCAAATTTCACGTCTAAGAAAAAACACCAAACTTCAACATTCACTTATGGTTTTTGGACATAGAAACAAGTGCTGCCATGGGTCGAGAGGGGGTGAAATTTAGCATTCTGTAATATCAATGTTTGACATTTGTAGCATTAGGAGTTTGGACATTCCACATTGTTGCTTAGGTGATCTGCAATTCTGATAGTAAACCTTTCTCAATAACTATTATGGAGTTTTATATTCCATGTTAGCCATTCCATGTTAACACTGAGTAATACAAGCTACCCAACCAAGACAAATGTAGATGAACCACATAATTGTTTGGCAGTTTGCATTTGTAAATAATACATGCAGTCAGACACAAACTTGTAGATATGTCAGCAGCTAAGCACAGGAAACAGTTAATCCTTTGCTTCTTTTTCCAGCTATAGACTCCACAAAGCATCAGCAACAACAGAAATGATTAAGTCAGCAATGCCTTATGATTTTCCCAGCAGTTCAGTCACTGTATTCTCTTAATCTTTGACAACCATAATGGCAGCAGCAGTAGTAGCATAGCTGGGGTCTATATTATGTTATCGAAAGTGAGTTCGCTGAACTGCATCTACATCGGAAATGCAGTTCAGTGAACTGTTGATGGTGAGATCGCAGTACAGTAAAGATTGGAATATTTCCCCTTTTCTCATGGTAGTGTGATGTCGGAGTTGATATATATAATCAGCGGGGGGTGTGGGGGGTGCAGCCCCCCACAAGAGCAAATTCGCTGAACTGCATTTCCAATGTAGATGCAGTTCAGTGAATTCACTTTTCAATTACATAATATAGACCCCCCTAGATGCTGACCTGCAATCACATCATTTGGAAAAGCAAAATGGCAACATCACCAATTCCTCCTTACTCCAGCCACACAAAATCATTTTGGTTTTCATGACAAATACCTTCAACTACATGGCTCATTTGATTTATGTTGTACTGGAACATACATGGTTTGCTGACTTACCCATGTTCTACTTTACTATGACTTTGAATTTCCAAATTTGAACATGATCACATTGGAGCCAACATGGCTGTAACTATTAACATATTTTTATTTTTGTACTTCATTCCTACCACCTGATGGTTATCAGCTTCTCTTGGAAACTCAGCACATTCATTTCCCATCAGCAGCTGAAGGTCAGCCAGTAGGGGGCCATCATTAAGGTAGCCATTGGGGTGGTTCATGTTTTTTTTCCTGCTGCCCTATATCCCTTTCCATCTCCAACTATGCAATAGAAAGGGACAAGCATTGGGCTGTCTGCACTAGATATTCTCTTACTTCTGCAAGTGATGTTGCCAACATGCAGCCCCTCTCACTAACCTTGAAGCATGGGAAGTGGCTTTTACAGTCTGACCTGGAGAAAAAGGTTGCTTACATGTTTCCTCCCTGAGCATATGCAACCCTCCCCTCTCCCTCAGGAGAGCTGAGCAGGCCAGATCCCTTCAGTTCTCTCCCTTCCTGCCCTGTCTCCTTCAGTTCCAGGGCCACTATTCAACTACAATCACCTGGGTGACAGTCAAAGCTTCATCCTTCTAAATCATGCCACCAGGTGCTATGGGTGACAGTCACAGCTTCATCCTTCTACATCATAGCACCAGGTGCTATGGGTGACAGTCACAGCTTCATCCTTCTACATCACGGCACCAAGACTATGGGTGACAGTCACAGCTTCATCCTTCTACATCATGGCACCAGTCTCTATGGGTGACAGTCACAGCTTCATCCTTCTACATCATACCCCAGGTGCTATGGGTGACAGTCACAGCATCATCCTCCTACATCATGGCACCAGGCACTATAGGAGAAAGCCAAATTAATCAATGTGAAGAAGGCAGCCCCAAAGATATTCAAAGAGAAATACAGGCAAAGGCATCCAGATATGTAAAATTTCACAATAAAAAAAAATAACATCACAAAGATGAAATGCAGCAAAGAAGATTAGTAAAGCAGAAGTTAAAAAATAGACGTTGAAGTTATGGAGTGCCTGTGAAGTGAAGGATTTGGTGTAGAATGCCTAGCACAGGTTACATCACAGCAGGATGGAGTGAGTCAAAGTAGGGAGAAACAGGTAGATCAGAAAACATCTGAAGAAGACATATGGACATGGGAAAGAAAAAGAGATTTAATATGGTGTAATATTTATGCAAAGGAGAAAGCAAAACTAGTCAATACAAGAAGAGCAGCACCAAAGATATTTGAAGAGAAATACAGGCAAAGGAATCCAGACATGGACAACTTTACAATACAAAAAATAAGAAGACAAAGAGGAAAAGTAGAAAAGGAGATTAGTAATGGAGAAGGTAAAGAAATAGAAACTGAGGTCATGGAGTACCTGCAAAGTGAAGGATTCTGTGTAGAAAATCTAATTCAGAAAGCACCACAACAGGATAGAGTAATGGATATCCAAATTAAGGGGAAATCAGTGGAATAGGAAGCAATTAGTCTAGCAATTAGTCAGGTGCCATATGAAGATAATTTGGAGCCTTCCACAGGAAACCAGTATAAACATTAACTTGAAGCTAGATGGCAAGGGAAGGAAAAGAAAACTCTGGAAACTGATGCAGTCAATGTTGAGGAGTGGTAGGACAGTGAGTTCCCATATGATAGAGCAACATATGGCACAGGATGAAGTTGAAGAGAATATGCTACAGGAAGATGTTATAAAATCTTCTATAGAATGCCCGTAGTGAAAACAAGGAATGTGCCCTCAGTTTGAAAGAAAATAAGCTAAGAGAAGGGTTGCTTGATTTAATAGAGAAATATATTAAGCTCAATGAAAGAAATAGACTGCAGCAGGTTAATAAAACCCACAGTTAGAAGTCTGATAAGACAAATGACCACAGTAATTAGGACTGTTAAAAGAGATCCATGTGATGTAACAGAAGTAAACAGGATATATTACTGTGCAGCTAAATTAATAACTGATAAAGTTCTACCACAAGAACACAGGGTAGCGAGGGAAAGGAAGGGGAGAAATCGAATAGCATCATGGAAATATCGACTAGAGAAAATTATAAAGCAGTTAAGACAAGAAGTGCCACTGTTAGAAGATTATAGAAGAGGGAATAGATCAACAAAAATACTAAGAAAAATAGACGTGATAAAAGTAACGTGCAGTATTAGAAAAGACCCGAATCTATCATGCAGTATCGCAAATAACAAACTAAAAATTTCAGCACAGGCAGAAAGACTTAGAAGATACGCCAATAAATATTAAGGAAAAGTAAAAAATAAGCAATTTATTGATGATCCAAAAAAGTTTAATAGAGACTTAGGAAACAAGGCAAAAGGAATTGAAAGACTGCCAAAAAAAAAAGAAGAAATAGGTATATTTTGGAGAAGTATCTATGAAGAGCCTGTGGAACATAACAAAGATACTAAATGGATAGAAGTTAAAGAAAGAATAAGAGGTTCAAAGATACAGGATATGAAATGGGATGAAGTAAGAGCCAGAGAGATTGAAACAAAGTTAAGAAAAGCTTCTAATTGGAAAACCCCAGGCCCAGATGCAGTACCTAATTTTTGGCTGAAAGTATTAACATCTTTGCACAAAGACTTAGCCATGACTAAGAACTATTTATATGCACACCCTGAACAGACACCAACCTGGTTAACAAGAGGAAAAACAAAGCTCCTATTTAAAGTATTTAGAGTGAACCTGCAAGCTACCCTAAACATTATAGGCCATTAAATTGCCTTCCGATGACATATAAACTATTCATGGGAATTGATGCTGACAGAGTTTATAGTTATTTAGAAGAAAATTTAATTATGGCAGTAGAACAAAAGGGTAATAAAAGAAAGTCATATGGAACAAAAGATCATTTGTTGTTAAATAAAGTCATAGTGGAGAACTGTAAAAAGGGGAAGAGTCTATGTATGGCATGGATTGAGTACGAAAAAGCATTTGATAGTATCCCACATTCATGGATAAAGGAGTGCTTAAAAATGTATAAGATGCATCCTACACTGATCGACTACATTACAGTGACCATGAAACAGTTGCAGACCACTTTGCAATTAAGCCATGATAAAGGACAAATTGTTATCCCAGGGATAAAAATTCAAAGAGGGATATTCCAGGGTGACTCTCTGTCACCGTTACTATTCTGCCTTGCACTTAGTCCATTAAGCTGTCTACTCAACAGCTTAGGCCATGACTATAATCTGGCTCCTAGAAAACAACAAAGTTGTCTTTGTTGATGATGTAAAACTGTATAGCTCATCAGATGAGGAACTGAAAGCACAACTGCAAGTCATCAAAACTTTTTCAGATGATATAAGAATGTCATTTGATCTTGATAAATGTGCAAAAGCAACCTTTAAAGCAGGAAAACTGCAAAGCTAAGAAAACATCAGTTTGGGACAAGAATGTGCTAGAAAACAACTTGAGCAAGAAGGGGTGTATAAATATTTGGGTATTGATGAAGGATCAACAATAAAACATGAACAGATGTGAATAAAATTTAGTAAGGAATACATCAGAAGACTTAAATTAATCCTGAAAATAGCACTGACATCTAGGAACAAAATCCAAGCTAAAAACCAATTTGCTCTTCCTGTCTTAACTTACAGTTATGGAGTGATTGACTGGCCCCAAAACGTGATTAGATAGGAAAAAAGAAGGATGCATCACGCTCACCAAATAATTTATAAAAATCAGTGGAAACCAAGATTATATATTCCCCGTTCCGAAGGAGGGATGGGCCTCCTTGAAATTGATTATATGTATAGATCTGCAATCGTGGGACTCCACACATATCTGCTGACCTCACAAAACCCAAATGTAGTGAAAGTTTTGAAACATGAGGAGAATAAAAGTAAAATGACTTCTCTGCTTAATCTAGAAGAAGCTTATCAGCGTCAAGCAGGAATAGAAATCAAACCAGAAGTGGATAAAAGTCAAGCAGCAACTGAATGTGCCAAAAAACAAAAGAAAGAATATAAGGCGAAGGATCAGATGAGAAGGCAAGAAATGTGGAAAAAGCATAAATATAGTTGCAAGTATAGAAAACTTTTGGAAGAACCTCATGTTTATCAGGAATGAACACAAGAATGGTCAAGGAGAGGCGAATTCAAACCAAGAGATGAAAGGTTAATATTGGTGGGCCAACATAGTGGGCTGCATATACATTGGTTTATAAAGTCCATTGAACATGTGGGAGAAACAGACAAATGTAGGTTTTGTAAAACCGAATTGGATACAGTTGCACACCTCATTGCTGGTTGTGACATACTAATAGCGGAAGGACTGTATATTAAAAGGCATAATAATGTGGCGAGACTGTTGCACTGGGGATTGTGGAAACATTATGGCACTGAAGTGGCCAAAAAACAGTGGGAACATGAGCCACAAAGCATAATAGAAAATGAAGAAGTAGCATTGATCATTGAAATTGCCACACCCACACTGACTACAGTGTCTTGCGCACAGAGAGACACAAACTCATAAAATATCAAGATCTGCAGGCAGAAATGAGAGCAATGTAGGAGAAAGATACCCAGACAGTTCCAATAGTAGTAGGAGCAATGAGGCTTATAAAAAAGAATTTACAGTCGTATTTAGATATGTTACCAATACATGTAATTCCATAAGAACTGCAAAAGGAGTCATTACTGGGCACATTGCAGGTGCTGCGAACAGCACTACTGGCTGACATCAAAGATTGAAACAATACTAATTTCATGAACTTCCATTCCCATCATGCTATTAGTAACCCAAAAGACTTGGAGAAATTAAAAAAGGGTGACATCAGGTGCTATAGGTGGCAGTCACAACATCATCCTTCTAAATCATGGCACCAGGTGCTATGGGTGACAGTCACAGCTTCATTCTTCTACATCATGGCAACACAACAGGTGCTATGGGTGACAGCCACATCATCCTTCTACATCATGGCACCAGGTGCTATGGGTGACAGTCACAACTTCCTCCTGTTACATCATGGCATCAGGCGCTATGAGTGACAGTCACAGCTTCCTCCTGCTACATCATGGCACTAGGTGCTATGGGTGACAGTCACAGCTTCATCCTTCTACATCATGGCACCAGGTGCTAATAAAATTTTTTTTGCTATAAGTAATCTAGGATTTTCTCACTGTTTCTTTTCTCTTTTTCCCCCTTACTGTGTCCTGAGAACTGATATTCAGAAAGATATTTGTTTCTCCTGCTTTTAGGGACAGCTTATGGTATTAGTCTGCTTCTCTGCAGTCCTTTGAAATAAAAAATCACTTTTTAAAATGTTTTATTTGCTTTTTACTGAAACATTTCCCCATTCTTAGGAACTGGAACTCTGTAGATGCACAGTAATTGGAACTTCATGCATTACCATTTAAACATATAGTTCAGATTTCTGTTAACAAAAAATATGTATAGTTTACTCATTTTGGCTGTTTTCTAGATAGCCTAGAAATTGCATTTACTTCCCCACAAAAAATGTAAGTTAATTACGTCTCTTTAAGTTTCTTCTGCTGTTTCAAGGGAGCATATTCTGAATATCATCTCGTAGCACTACTGTGAATGGAAGTTAAGAGCTAAGAGGCACAGAAGTCTTTTTTCTTTCTAAGGGGTTTCACTTGTGGCTTAAGTAATTTCAGTGCAAAAATATTTTGCTAATCTATTTTGATGAACTTGTGCAATTAAGATGAGAGGGGCTGAATGAAAATGTTTCATGAGACAGTATAAGGAGAAGCGTGTTTAGAACAGTGATATGGTCTTTGTTTCACTGAAAGAGTAGAGAGAGAGAGAGAGAGAGAGAGAGACGAGACAGAGAGAGAGGCTGGTTCTTCATTACATAAACTGAGTGCTTTGTTACTAAAACAGTGAGTGGTTGGACATTAAACTGACAGGATACCTCTGTTACTGTTAAAATAAATGGTTGTTCATTACACTCACAGAGTGTCAGCCTTATAGATGGAATGGCTAGCCATTACAAGGGCATAATATACAGTATGTATTACTGACAGGTAATTGTTATCCATTACACTGTTTGAATGTCTGCTTTGCTGAGACTGTGGAATGTTTATCTAGGATATCACCAGTGTGCCCCTTTTCACAGCATATGGTTGTCATTGCTTTGGTATGACACCTAAGTGAAGAAATGTTTGTTCCGGTCCCTGTCTTACTGAAGTGGGGGAATGGTTCTCCAATAAGAAAACCCATTTCATCAAGGTGGAAAGGCTTGCTCAGTGCATTTGTAAGCTACCTTTGTTATTCAAGTACAGTTCCCCAGTACACATCAGGATCTCTATATTAATGGGATGGAGGATTTGTGTTTATAACACTAGTGAGGATGCAACTGTTATGAAGAAAGAGAGTGTTTGTGAATGACAGTGCTGCAGTGCTTGTATTGTCAGGGGGGAGAAGGATAGCTGGAGCACCAGTGTGATACATGCACCATTAAGAGATTAAACAACTGGCCAAGATGCTAGTGAGAGAGATGCTGGGAGAAGGAACAGTGGGTTGAATAACATACAATGATTTGGATTACTTAGATGAGGATTGTCTGACTAATGTTTTAGAGACAAATAAATGGCATATTTGGCCAGTGGCAAGAAAGTGGGTAGACAGTGTGCTCTGTGGCCAGGAAAAGGACCTGTATGGCCTTGTGACTACAATACACTGTGTTCCTGACAAGCTTGTCTAGAACTTTGGTGAGATGCTTGCTTCACTGAGACAACTATTGATTGCTCAGGACATTAATAGATCAGAGTAATTGCGTAGCTGAAGAGGGAAGGTTTGTCCAGTGCATTGCTGAGATGATTAGTGAAATGTACAAGAATTCTGCTAAAAAGGAGGGTCTCTGTTTCACTTGTACCCAAGTCATACTAAAGCAGGGAAAGTGCCCCTTCATCCTTTCTGAGACTGAAGCCTTTTGGTATCTGTTTTACATTAGCTGCCTGCATCGAACATCTGCTTTTTTTAGATTTTCTTCTTGCACTTACTGTTGTATAACACCTAGTGACTGATAGCAATTTTGGAAAAGGCAGAGGCACATACTGATAGAAAATGGGTAATGTGTCAAGCAGAACTGAAGTTAGAAAGTGAAAAACCTGGTAACATTTATGCATCAAATGAGAATGACAAAGGTTTCTGCATAGAATTCTTCAAGTTCTAGAAGAGTTTAGGTGATAGTACAGTACATGTGTAAGACTAGTTATTTATGTAAAATTACAGCCATGTTCAATATCCACTATACTGTAATATAGCCCTGTCCTATTCCAGTTAGCTCTGCTCAATCAGTAGCTTCCTGAATTCCTCCCACCACTACCTGATTTGTATAGAAATTCATTGCCAATACAGTTCACATTCTGAAACTCTGTTTATAGGTATTGGCATTGAGTGATACATGTCTGTTGTGAAGTGTGTAGTGCCTGGACTGTTTGACCTTTGGCAAGATCCATGAAGCCATTTTCTCAGTGCTTTAGTGCCACACTGTAGCTGAACCAATGAGACTGTAGAAAGTGGATTAAATAGTCATCTCTTGAAGATAAGTGGTGGAACAGCTATACTGATGATTAAAATCAGAGCTGTGCATAAAGCAGAGTAGTTGAGAGGTATTGTAACTGCTAATCGAGAGTCATAACTCTCAACCTCTTAGTGCAAGAAACCTAGACAAAACCATAAATAATGGGGGACAAAGGCCCAAAAATAGGGACATATTTTAATTAATGTTCTTATAAACCTAGAAAGTTGCTGTAATAACAATTTTTTGTGTTAGCATGCATTTTCTAAAGGGTATGAAATCTGGAACTCAAATGTCTATCATTGTTTTGTGACTTCAGTCTTCAAAGATTTTCCAGAAAACCACAAATGTTAAGATGAACAGACCAAAACTATGAGCCAAAAATCTGGACATTCTGAAAAAATCTGGATGGTTGAGAGGTATGGCAAGAGTTGTGCCAATATTTTCAGTGTTAAGTTGAGTGTACTCATGGTGGGCATGATATACAAATCATGGGTGTGTCTGGCCTACTTTCCTTTTCATAGTTGTTTGTGAACAGGTTATCAAGCCATAATTGAGCTTTGGATAGTGTCCAGTTTGAGGATGTGTGGATTATATTTTTGTCATTTGCAGATGATGCTCTTGTTTCAAATGAATATTTTTGTCTGGAATGGGTCACTGCTTACTATGAAGTGGCAGGGATGAAAAGTAGTAGTTCTATTTCAAAGTCCATGGTTTTCTCCCAGAAAAAAGTGGGTTAGATTTGTAGGTAAAGGTGGACAATTCCAAGCAGAGGATGTGAGGTACTTAGGGTCTTGCTCATGTGGAAGGGTGCAGGAGATCTGGAGATTGGTATGGATTGGTGTTGAAGTGGCAGTACTAGAATGTGGTAATGAAAGAAAAGCTGAGTCACAGGACAAAGATTCTAATCACCCTAATCTCCAAATCCTTACTTATGGCTATGAATTGTGTAATGATAGAAAAGATGAAATGTTGAATATGAGCAGCAGAAATGAAGTCCTTTCACAAAATAGCGTGTTGATTCTTCATGACAGAGTCATTAGGAACTGCTGATTGAGGGCTCAGTGTCTGTTATTCTAAAAGTGTATTAATTCTGGTTTAAGCACTTGGGCTTTCAGGCCAGTTATTTTACATTAAGAGGGTTCGTGGTCTGCACTCTTGTGGGAGGAGAGGCTGGACTCTGGCCTTCTGAGCTGGGAATTTCTGGTTAAAGGCTTATAGTGCATG
The DNA here is from genome assembly GCF_019279795.1 of Protopterus annectens. NCBI lineage: Eukaryota > Metazoa > Chordata > Ceratodontiformes > Protopteridae > Protopterus > Protopterus annectens. The sequence goes on from NC_056744.1 coordinate 832,680,341, forward strand.
CATATCTGAACTGCTTCTTACTGAAATTGGTACACCTTGTTTGCTGTAGCATAGACTAGATCCAGGCCTGCTGAATCTAGCTTTGTTTGTATAACTTGAGCACTAATCCAGGCATTCTTTAAAGTATTCAATTGTATTTATTACTGCTTGGTAGTAACTTGATTAAAGTGTAGCTATCATTCTAAGTCTTTTGGATTAAGCACTTGGGCTTCAGACCAGTTGTTTTACATTAGGAAGGTTTGTGGCATGCACTGTGGTGGCAGGACAGGTAGCTTACATCCTTCTAAGTTGGGAACTGCTGATGGAGAGCTCAGTGTCTGTTATTGTAAAAGTGTATTAGTTCTGGTTTAAGCACTTGGGCTTCAGGCCAGTTATTTTACATTAAGAAGGTTCGTGGTCTGCACTCTTGTGGGAGGAGAGGCTGGACTCTGCTCTTCTGAGCTGGGAATTTCTGGTTAAAGGTTTATAGTGCCTGCATATTTGAACTGTTTCTTACTGAAATTGGTACACCTTGTTTGCTGTAGCATAGACTAGATCCAGGCCTGCTGAATATAGCTTTGTTTGTATGCTTGTTGTTTGTTTGCTTGTTATTTCCCTGGAATGCTAATTCCACCTAAAAGGTGGGTTTTCAGCGATTCTGTGGATCCCTAGTGATATCTGCATTGCTTACTGTACTTATTTCCTTGTTTCACTTGAAAGAAAGTTACTGTTTGTCATTTTTGCATTTAAGTTACCTGTAACACATTGCACTTAAGTTACCTGGCACTTGCTCATGAAGCAATTATATAAGTCAGCACTAAAAAATTAAAAGCACTACACCCTCACAAACTCCCCTTGAGTACCTTGTTCCTCATTGGCCCTTGTTTTCAATTATAAAGGAATTCCCAATACTATTCTAGCATGTCCAAAGGTCAGTTGTCGATCTCCTCTCTGGTCCAGCTGGTGAATCTGGGAATCTTGAGGCAATGTTACAACTGCCTCATGTACACAGACAACCCTCTCCTCCTCCTAACAAATTCCAACACATGTGAGAGATGCAACCATATAGCCAAACTGGAGGCTAAGCTCTCTCAACTCAGTACTGGCATAACCAGTCAGGAGGAGAAGGAAACCACACTCACTACAATTCCAGTCTCACCTAGGCCTACCACAACAGCAAACCAAACACATAATCACACAAAAACATACTTGGAGGCTCTAAATAAAGATCTGCCTAAGCAGCAGAGACCTCCAAAGCAGACACCCAAGCAACCACTACCCCAAAACAAAACACATGCAACACATATCTCACAAAGCCAGTGTGCTGAACAGTCACAGCCCTTAAGGCTAAGCAACACACCTGATACACTTGTAATAGGTGACTCTATTGTCAGGCACACTGACGTCCTGCTCACCAGGCTGAACAAGGAGAAAGTCACGGTGAGCAGCCTGTTGGGTGCTAGGATCCGCCACATAACACAAGCACGCAGGTCACTCCAAGGCAAGTACAAATATGACTCAGTCATTATCCATGCTGGTGTGAATGACCTGAGATGTACCTCCCTGGACTACATAAAAAGAGACATAGAGGAGCTTTCTGAGCATGTAGACCAGGCCGGTATGACCCTGACCTTGAGTAGCATCTTACCCCCACCAAGAATGATGCCACAATATGAAGACAAGATGATCAATTTCAACAATTGGCTTAAGTATTGGTATCATTCAAAGGGGATCCAATGCCTGTCAGCCTGGGATGATATGCTCGACAAGCCATGATGCTTCGCTAAGTACGGCTTGCACCTGTCACCCCTGGGCTTTCGGATATTGGCAAAGGCTCTTGCTACCCCCAAAGTGCCTTTTTTAGGCAAGGCTCAAAAGACAAACCCACCTCCATAGGTATCACAAAGGATAAGAAACTAAGAGTAATGCTACTCAACGTCAGAAGTCTAAACCTCAAGATGCACACACTTGAAACTCTCCTTAGCATGGAGAACATCGATATCTGTGCAGTAATAGAAACCTGGTTCAGGGCTCCCGAGAGCACCCTAGCACTACCAGGTTATACCTCATACCATGCTTTTTGGCCCCAAAACTTGGACCGAACTACAAAAGGAGGGGGAGTATCAATATTCATCAAAGATACCTACACCTCCAGGTTGGTGGCACAGCACGAAGCATCAGAGACTATCCATGTGCAACTAACAGAGGGTAAAACTGCCTTCCAGTTTATAGCCTGCTATAGACCACCCTCCCACACCCAGGAACCCCACTCAGCCTTCCTGAGAACACTGGAAAATATGAAGGTCTCTCCAAACACCATTATATTGGGCGACTTCAACTACCCAAACATAGACTGGGAGCATTACTCTAGCTCCAACACCCTAGCCCAAAGGTTCCTAGAATTCATAAACTCAAATGCTATGGAACAACTTGTTACCACTCCCACAAGAGGGGAAAACATACTGGACCTGATCATCACCAACATGGGGACTCTATGCTCCAGACCAGAAGTGTATCCCTCACTGGTAAGATCAGACCATAAACTAATCCAACTGGATATTCATATCCCGACCCCACCCCCTGCCCAGAAAACCACAGTGAAAAACTTCTCTAAAGCAAATTTCACACTCCTCAAAACCGAGGTGGAATCCTTCAAAGCTCCCAGGCCTGTGGAAAATACAGCCCAGACCGCAGAATCCTTTATAAATGCATTCTATGAATGCCTTCAGGAATGCATGGATCATGCAATCCCAAATAAAACCAAGACCCAATCCTCCAAAGGCAGACATCCTGTCTGGTGGACCCTAGCCATAAACAAACTATACAATAGAAGGAGGAAGCTACTACATGATAGAGCAAAATCCCAAAAAGGGAAGGCATCTCTGATCAATATTAGCAAAAAACTACGGGCACTCATAAAATCGTCTAAGGCCAGCTTCGAGAGAAAAATTGCACAGGACACTAAGGATAATCACAAGGCTTTCTTTAGTTATGTTAGGAACCTGGGTGGGAATTCCCAGATATGCTTATAATTAGTCGAAAATGACAAAAAATACACCGAACCCACAGACATTGCCAACATCCTAACTGACAGGTTCAGCGCAAACTCCCCCCCCCACCAAAAGGGCAAATATCTATCCCAGCAGAGTGCTGCCCCCCTGACATCTCAGATGCTCAGGTAAGAGCTGCCCTCTCCAAAGCAAAAAACACAGCATCAATGGGACCAGACGGTGTTCCGGGCTGCGTCCTACATGAACTCCAAGAAGAGCTAAACCCAAACATAAAACTACTGTTCAATCTCAGCCTTACTACAGGATATGTACCCAAAGAGTGGTGTACAGCAACAGTGGTCCCTCTCCACAAAGGTGGTGCCTCAACGGACCCTGGAAACTATTGCCCCATAAGCCTGACTAGCTTGGTCTGCAAAGCTATGGAAAGAATCATCATGGACCTCATAAATAAAGATATTGGGGACCTACAGACACTGGATCCTACCCAGTTCGGCTTTGTTAAGGGCAGATCCTGCCTCTTAAACCTGGTTAACTTCTTTGAAACTGTCACCAAGGCCATTGATGAAGGGAAGGTGGTCCACACAGCCTACCTGGACCTCGCAAAAGCCTTAAATACAATACCCCACTCGGGCATTATAGATAAGCTCACCAGCTTAAATATAAACCCCTATGTCACTAGATGGGTTGCAAACTGGCTCAAGGACAGAACCCACATGGTTAGAATTTCTGGAGCCATGTCAGACTCCAAACCAGTTACAAGTGGCGTCCCACAAGGCTCAGTCCTGGGACCTCTCTTGTTTGGTATATATTTCTCGGATGTACAGGCCAACACGGAAGGACTGTGGCTGACCAAGTTCACAGATGACTGCAAACTGGGTGCCATAATCGACTCTCCAGCCGACACAAGCATCCTCCAAAAGGGCCTCATAGAAACAGACAACTGGTGCCAGAGCCATGGCCTCAAGCTAAATGCCAAAAAGTGTATAGTCATCCCTTTGGCAAAACAAAGTGCCCACAAATTACCACATAGGTGGTAATCCATTAAGTACAGAAGTAATTAGGGACCTGGGGACCCAAGTTGATAGCAATCTCTCATTTGACAACCACGTGGCCAAAGTGGTTAGAAAAACATTTTATATAGCCCACCTAATCATGAAGGGATTCACATCTAGATCAGGGGAGGTCATCGTGCCTCTTTACTCATCCCTCATCAGGCCCATAATCGAGTACAATGCCCCTTTTGGGATGTACCTTACCAAACACCTGCAGCAACTGGAAAGACCCCAAAAGTACCTCACCAAGAGGATCAAAGGGCTCAAACAGATGCCATATGCTGCCTGGTTAAAGAAACTCCAGCTCTACTCAGTGGCATACTGCCTGCTCAGAGGCGATCTGTGCCTGATGTATAAAGCCATGTCCAACCCGGAATTAAGGGACATGCTGCACCTCAAATAATCCAAATCCATCAAGCTACGTGCTTGAGAGACTTGAACCTCAGCTCTGAAATAAATAGGACATGCTGGAGGGACAGATTCATAACCCAGAGGCTCCCTTCACTCTGGAATAAAATCCCAGTCCAGGTTAGGCAGAGTCCCTCATTGACTCTCTTCAAGAGGAATCTTGATGAGTGGATGGGAGATCATAGGTTTACCCCGGGTATCACTTCTGTGCCACTGTTAGACAGAGGCACAGTATACTAACCTCAAAAAAGGGCATAGCAAAATTAATTTAAAATGGGTGGCGAAAGCCAAACGTACTCTGGCTAGGCTTATAAATGCCCTAGAGCAGATAGCCTAGTATGAACCTATGAACCTATGAACCTATAAAGCAACCCAGGAGGATTTCAGAGTACAACCACTCCTCCTCTGGGTTATAAGGAGTCATTTCAGCTGGTATGGATACATAGCAGTGGCACCCCTCAGTATCTTGTGCAAGAGGAATACCAGATATATGTTGTGTGAGGAGGCTAGAAGACAGATCCAGAAAAGGATGAAGAGAGTATATTTTTCAGCATTTTTAGAAATGGCTGAGGATTCCATAGGTTGAGATGGGAACTATTGCTAGAGGAAGGAAGTGCAGTCTGGACTGATCATCTTGCTACCATCACAACTCTCACAAGGACAAGCAGTTTGTTTACTTATTTACTTACTTACTTGTGTGTTTCCCTACTTCCTTTCATTTTTATTAACCAGATATGTTCAAATGGTACTCTGCTTTTATTGGAGTCCTAGGAAAAAAGCACCAAATTACAGGTAGAAGACAAAAATGACATCAGACAGTGTAACGGTTCATTAGAACACAAAACTTTTAAGTATATCATAGAAACTCAGTACTGCAGAGAGTTTTGTGAATTTACAGACCACAAAGCTATTCAGCAAAAACAGCAATTTGCAACTAAAGGTTGTCTAAATGTGTAAATGAATTCATATGACAGCCTGGATTTCAAAAGGAATAGTTGCACAGTAAGAGCTTCATGGCTTAGTTTTAAAAAAGATTAAGCATACCAGAGGACACTAAATGTATTAAAAACATTTAGAAAGGCAGAACCAGAGGAATTCAAAGAGGACAGCTAATGGCTGTATGGCTATACAGGAAATATAATAAAGAAATTCATATAGTAAAAAAAAGAAAAAAAAAAGAAAATATACACATGAATCCATGGTTGCTAGAGTAGCTAACCAAGGAACACTGAAACCAGTAAACATTAAATATCTATTTTTAAATAATGAAATAGAATTGTCAATGCAAATAATGTAATAATGTTGAAGGACAAGCATTTTTGCAGGAAGTGAAACTCCCTTCATCCCTCACCCCATATACCCACCCTAGTTATATTTACTATTTTCACAATGAACAAGAGTGGGGGTAAGGGACACCTACCACATTCAGGTGTACAATGGTTCTGCACAAACAACACAGAACACTGGTACTTGCTGTTAAAAACACAGAATAGTAATGTTAAACGGGCAGTTCTGGCTTGCGATATTTCTTTCTTTTAATTCTACATTTACTATATTGTTATGGACCATGGAAGTTGTACTTTTAGTTTTTCTGCCCATTAATTACCTGCATTGAAGTATTCAAGATGGCTATTTAAACAAAGCCTTGCTTCAAAATAGTTGGAGGCATTACCTTTTAGTGAAATACTTAGAATTTCTAGATTATGCAACAATGAGTATGCTTTTGCTAAAGAATTAGATAAAACTGTTGAGATGTTTAAGCGAAGGGGCTACAGCAATGAGTTGATTGATAAAAGCTGTAAAACTTTTTTTGAAAGCAATAGCAGAAGAATAAAGGATAGAACGCATAAGATATCTAGTATTTCTTTTAGAGCTAGGGTGAGGAAACAATGTAATATTTTGTATTTTATTACTATATATAGCTGTTTTAGTATTGAAATGATGAGATTGATGACACATTATTGGGGATATTTTATTTCCCTTGGTAATGTGTCAGTTTGGTTCAAAGAAAAATTAGGATTTTCTTTTAGAAGAGGAAAGAATACACCGAATTTTTTAGTAAGGAGTAAATTCACTATGCCCTCTATGTATCTAGAATATAATATATTATCTAGTGGGACCTTTACGTGTGAGAAGTGTAAGGCTTGTAAGTTTGTAGTGAAGAGTTTTCCACAAATGAATAATATATTTTTCAACACATAGGATCATTTTACTTGTAATTCTGAGGGTGTTATTTATGCCCTCAGATGTCCCTGTAACCAATTTTATATTGGTGAAACAAAAAGGGCATTTAAAGTTAGACTAATGGAACATGCTAGAGATATTTTCAATAATAAAGACGAAAGTTCTGTGGCTATGCATTTTAAAAAATTTCATCAAGGTAGTAATGAGGGGTTAAAAGGTACACTGCTGGAAAAAGTGAATGTCTCTCATTTTGATGTTAATAATCTTATAAAAACAGTTATTGCTTAAAGATGCTATTTATATTTTAAAGTTTGGTACTTTATACCCATATGGGTTAAATGAAGAAATGACTTGGAGGGTATTAATTTAATTATTTTATTGTTTTATTGTATTAGCTTGATAATTTTTTTTAAGTGGATAATTGATTAATTGTTCAATTATTGTTTGTTAGTATATAAAATGTGTGTGCTCCTATGTTTTTTTACTCCTTGAAGGCTACAGCCGAGACGTCAGAGGAAGAGAATTTGTTACAAATAAACTTGTGGATCATCTTTGGGTTGTATTTGTTGCTTCAAAATAGTGCCTAATTAAATAAATGAATTGTATTACTTACAACCCAAACAAACAGAAACTTAATGGGTCTGAGAACTCAAAGGAAAACTCAGTTAAAAGCAGTATTTATCGGTAAAAAATAAATAAATAAATATATATATATATATATATATATATATATATATATATATATATATTAAAGAACAGCACTGTGGTAAAATACTGCAAAAGAGCAAAGAGCATGGACTGTAGTGCCACTAATATCTGCAACGGAATCATGTTTTAACAACAGACTTGAAATGTCTGTAAAAAAAGATGAGATTTTCAAGATAATGTAGAGTTGTTTTAGTGATGAAATTTTAGAAAGATTTCCTGTACATTCATTTATATTTTTATTTCACTGAAACATCCTGGGAATAAAATAGACATTGCTATGTTTTCATGCTAGAATCCTATGCTTTTTTATTTATTATCAGCTCAGAGTTGTAAAGAGAACCAGGAATGGCTTTGACCTTTATTCAACTATATTTATACATATAGAGAAATAAATCATTATTTGGGATAAGATTTAATTCTAAGTATCACCAGTATGCATGCTAAAAGAATCTGAAACGTTTACCCCTGAGCATAATAAATACATCAGAATGACATAAGCTGGTAATTAAATCCCATCTCAAAATATGATAACTTAATGAAGTAGTGAGTATGAAGTCTTAGAAATTGATTTCCCATTTGGGACAGTGCTGAAGCCATGCTGAAACTGCTTTATGAGGTTTCACATCTTGCAAATAACGATACAATTTTAAATCACGATACACAAAGAAGGAAAGCAATCTGGAGCCAAGTAAGACATACTGAATCATTACATATTATTAACCTTCACTATCCTCTGTAGAATTAAAGATTGGCACTAATGGCTTATCATGAATGTTGACTTTCAAAACAGTGCCAGAAAACAAAATTACTATATTTACATTTATCTGGATTTCTATGAGTTTGGGCTCATTAGAGTTCAGAATTTTGCATTTTAGAATATGTTTGTGTGTGTGTGTGTGTGTGTGTGTGTGTGTGTGTGTGTGTGTGTGTGTGTGTGTGTGTGTGTGTATGTGTGTGTGTGTGTGTGTGTGTGTGTGTGTGTGTGTGTGTGTGTGTGTGTAATACCAAGTCCAAGATATTATCACCTCTTGTGGGGGTATCGACTAGCTGTTCCAAGGTATTTTCATTGACAAAATCAAGGAATCTCTGGGCATTTGTATTCTGGCATGAGTAGTTCTTCCAGCCTATGTTTGGGTAGTTAAAGTCACCCAGGATCAGGGTATAGGGTCTTGATAGATTCAAAGAGGTCCAGATAGCCAGATTGGGCATCTTGCATCAGATTTGGGGGCTGGTAGCTAGCTATGATATGTATAGTGGTCTTGTCAATGATTAACTGCACCTGGAGTGTCTCTTGTGTGTCATACTGTTTGACCTGCCTGGAGGTGTGTATGTCTTTAATATATATTGAAATTCCACCTTCTTTGGCTTTATTGCCCACAGTTTGGGGTCTGAGTGTATGATAAGATGAGTAACCAGGTAAGGCTGGAGTGCTCTCTGTAGCTTTGTATCAGGTTTCTGTGACTGTACAGATGTCATCATTTTCCAGGGTTAAGAATGCTTGGAATGAGTGCAGTTTCATGTTTAGACTCCTAGTGTTTAGCAGCATGATCTTTAATTTGTGTTTTGCTGAAATTTTTATGTTGGTAGTTTTAACCTCATCACTTTTCCTATAAAAGGCACTATGGGGGAGAAGAGAACCTTTGCCATAAGCCTGAAGCTCAAGTGAGACAGATGCAGGCCATTTCTGGCAAAGCATTCTGTTGATCATATCTTCCCAGGCTGTTAGGTACTGGATCCCCCTGGAATGACACCAGAAACTAAGCTGATTGTTAAAGTCAGTCTTTTTCTTTTTGTATTGAGGCATCATTCTGGGTGATGGTAGAATGCTTTTTTAAGGCTAGGGGCATACCTGCCTGGGACACATTCGGAGAGTTCAATCATGTCTCCCTTCATATAGTCCAAGGAGGTACATCTCAAGTCATTCACTTCATTCAGACATACTTTGTATAAAGCATAGCTAGGGTGGGGTGAAGGGGCAACTGCCCTGAGTGCAAAGTTTTAGGGGGTATAATGGGCTAATCCTGATTGCTCTTTAGTGCATGCTAGCTTTTAAAAGCCACTATCGCATTTGCAGTCAAAACTGAGTGCTGCAGTGCTCCCTTTGTGGTCTAAACTGCTAGCAACTGCTTGCTACAGTTTAAAAGAAAAAAACATGTTTGTTTCTTTTTTTTTTAACTAAAACCTGAGTGCTGTAATGCTCCCTGTGTGGTATAAACTGTAGCAACAGCTTACTACATTTGCAACAAGCAGTTTACTACAGTTTTAAAAAAAACAAAAACAAAAAGATTTGTTTCTGTTCATTTTTTCCACCTAAAATCTGAGGAAGGAGAGTCAGGGGCAGGACTCAGAAATGGGACTTGATTGGCTCCAGATTCCTGACTGTGGACTTTTTAAACTCATTAACATCTATGTGGTGTGGAATATTGCAACTTTTACAGCCTGCACACATCCTTGCATTCCAGAGAATTTTCTGAAAAATCAACTTAACATAATATAATCAAGACTTTTCTACTGTGGGACATCCTAGATTAACAATTTTAGCGTAATTTTATTAATAAATTCTTGGCCTTTCTATTTCTGACTATTATAATCTGGTAAATCACTTAGTTAAAAATTCAACTCGAGAAAGGTCTGGATGCCATAAGATGCTATACGTGTTAACTGGAAGTATAGAAAAAGGCACTATAAGCTTGAATGAGTCAACTGACACTAAGCTGAGGAGGGGTGGGGGGGTGGGATTCAGAAACAGGAGCTGTTCAGATTGTGGACTTTTTTTGTTCTCCCAGTAAAGAGCTGAGCAGGAAAAGGGGGGTATTTATCAGGCTCTTTAAATATATATAGCTGGGGAGGTGAAGTAGGGTACCATTATGGGAATCAGTCCTAGGAGCTTAAAAAAACTGATACACCCCTCAAAGCCAGTATGCACTAAAGAGTGATAGAGATTGGTCGATCGTGCCCCCAAACACTTTGTACCTGGGGCAGTTTCCCCCTTCACCCTACCTAACAATGCTACTGCTTGTTATTGTATCATAAAAGCTGTTCTGAAAGAAATATGTGGTTTATTTCTTCTATTATGCTTCATTGTGATAACCCTAAGATGTGCCTGGAATTATTCTCAACTCCTTTGTCAAAAAACTAAACTTTTTTTTTTTTAATTCTGCCTGCAAATTAGTGTTACTAAAGTTTCCAATTAAAATTGCATTCTACATTTTATGTTGCTGCATGTTTACTGCTGTAATAAGCTTTTTAAAACTTTTATTCAAAAAATTGACATGCATTTTTTCTTATTCAAATCATCCCTTATTTATTTATTTATTTATTTATTTATGTTGTCTGCTAAACTGTTTTCATGAAATAAATACACCAACACAATAATTTAGTTATTTAATTCTGACAAACCGAACCAAGCACACGGTTAGTAACTTACGTTTAGCAATATCTTTTTGTCTGTCTCTTCCTCTCTGCTTCTGTCTCTCATATTTTGTTTACTGAGATGTTCTGGCACACCCATTGATCATGTTTATATGCAATATAATTTTAGGATATGTTATAACTCATGATCTAGAAATATTTGCAGTTAACAGTGAGACTAAGATTGTACTATTGGAGCAACTGAATATATTGGTTCACTAAACAGTACATAATCTCCAACAGCTGAACATTTCCTGCTAACTATTGTTTCAATCCTTGTATAAAATATGTTATTTTTACTAAATTAGCCCACAAGCTGATAGTTTTGAAATATCTATACTGCAGAAGAAATATTATTGTAAAATCAGATGGTAAAGGATGGATATTTGTGACATGGCAACTTATGCTATATAATGCTGCAGTTGCACAACAGCTGATATTAATCCCAGGTTTTAGTTTTCTGTTCCTCGTGACTTGTTCCTTGCTGTGAAACTAAGGGTTTCCTTACCGTCATGTCTGTGAGTGAGAATAATGAACCCTCCACATATTAAAGGATGGTAGTGTACCTCAGCAATGCTTTAATTCACAGTGTGTGACCCTCAGGGGAGTATTTTAAAAGACTGAATTTTTTATCGACATAGTTCTGGAATGGCATTCATAAGTCATTGTCTAGTTCATTCTTTAATGCTTTCTCTGAAGTAATAGCTGACTTCTTCACTTCCCAGTTTCAAGGAATAGATGTACTATTTCCTTTTATCAAGTAGTCTTCTAAATGATATGTGGAGGAAGAACTACTTACTGATTTTAAATTAACAGCAAATTTGGAATGATGTAACTACAGTCAGAACTAAAAGTATAAAGTGCTTTTCGTCTTGTATACTGTCCAGACTTCATCAGATAGAATTAGCTCTACAACAAATCTTCCTTTTAAAGGCTTTTCAAACCAAGTCACATGACTCCCAGACCGTTAAGTAAAAAAATTAAAACAATTAGAACAATTACTTTTTTTAGTTACCCCATTTTTCACCCTCACTTTAGTTATCATCATTTAAGTCCCATATCTACTATATGCAATTGTATCGACTACATATTAAAACAAACATATATGCATATATAAAAATGTGAATATAAGTATGTGAATGTAAAACATGTAAAAAAGGCATATAAAGTACCATATATAAAAAGTACCGTATATAAAACATAATAAATCACATTTAATTCAACTTAGGTTAAGACATATATGTATATGTGTGTGTGTGTGTATGTATATATATATATATATATATATATATATATATATATATATAAAAACTACACTATCCAACATTTATCTCATCAGGCTTTTAAGTTTTAATACACAAGTGATCGAATAAATCTCATTTAAACCTGGCGGATGACAAGAGTCTAGTATAAGTTGCCATAGCAGTTCAAGTTTTTCTAAAAATAAACTTGATGGACCACATCTTTCATTTTCATGTGTCAAAATATGATCAATAACTCTAAATTTAAATAAGTGGTTGGGGTATTCTGCACAGTGTCTAGCCAGGGCATTATCTTGTATTTGTTTATTTATAGAGTATACATGCTCATGTAGTCTATCACGTAACTTGCGGTCTGCTTTTCCAATGTAAAAACCTGGATATACCTGACACTGGGCCAGGTAAATAATGGATTTCGAGTTACAATTATATTTACTCTTGACTGAGTAGTTCTTAGCCCTGATTGTATATCTCTCTCCTGTTACTACATGTTTACATTGGTTACACATTTTGAAGCGGTACATCCCTGCATTCCTGTGAGGGCGCATAATGTTGTTTTTGTTGTTTTTCTTTTGGCTTTTCCCAGTTAGGGGTCACCACAGTGGAACTCTGGTCCGCTAATGATTGGCAGTCAATTTTTTTATGGTGCCGAGGTGCCAGCCCGACACTCAACCATCAATGAAGCCATGCCCATTTACGCATGTCTTTCGAACGCCACTCAACCATGGGGAGGACATGCAGAGTCCACACAGAAGGTGCTCCAGCAAAGAATCAAATGGGAGAACTTCTTGCTGTGAGGCGACAATGCTACCGCTGTACCACTGTGGTGTGGGCGCATAATCTGCTTCTCAATTAAGTTTTTCATATTGGAGAGTAGAGAGTGACAGTAGAGTTGGGTTATTGAATAGACAGGGTTATCAAAACCAACAGAATGGCCAACAACAAAAAAAACTACTCAGGACAGAGAGGGAAGACCTTTGTGATGAACCGCAAGTACCAAACGCATAATTACAATACCCGAAGAGCGAGCAACTGGAAGAAGTAGTAAGTAATGTTGAAGAGTCTAGGCCTGCTTACACCCTTACTATTGTCACAAATGAAAATAAATACTTCAAGGTGTATAATTATACAGACTTTGAAATTGGAAAAGACCTGATCGAACTTTTTGCAAAAGGTTTAACTTTTGTTCCATCTGAAAGAGGAGACATAGCTGAATTGTTGCTGGACTTTAAATTATTTATTAGAAAATTAAACTTAACAACATTATTTGGTAACAATTTTCAGGGCTCACAGGAAATGAGAATAGAAAGTAGATTTAATCCACCCATTCACCCAACTATTGCTATGTTTGACCGTATTTTCAAATTGATTTTAGAAATTTGTTTAGTGAGAAAGTTAAAAATGTTAGTGGGGGTAATATGTCGATAGATGAAAGATTATCCTTGAACAATTTTAGAAGCCTACCAGTGCGTATTATGAAACCTGATAAGGGTGGAGGACTAGTAGTGATGAACAACACACAATACATTGAGAAGATAGAGAGACTACTTGGAAAAAACACGTATGTAAGAGTTAGCCTAAATGAGCGTAACATAGCGTATAATAGAATAATAACTTTCATTAATGACATGTTTATAGACACGTTAATTGATGTTAATATGTACAATTATTTGACTATGCAATCCCCAAAGACACCTGTGCTGTGTGGCATCCCAAAAATACATAAAAACATCAGGGACCCCCCCCCCCAATGAGAGCCCTAGTAGACGCCAGACAGTCAATAACATACTCTTGCGCTAAGGTTATTGATTTAATGTTAAAGAAATACATTAGCCAAGAATCACAGGTCTGTAAAGACTCATGGACATTTCTTGAAAATATTAATTCATTAGAATTTGTCCAAGAATCTAACTTCCTAACAGTGGACGTATGTGATTTATACACCTCAATCCCTCAGGATACAGGTATTGAGTGGATAGTGGACTTAATGAAAGCAAGAGGAGGTACTGATAAAGACCAAAGAATAATAGAGGAACTTTTGAGCATTGTACTCAAGAATAATTTTATTACATTTGATAACAAATTGTACCTTCAAAAAGTAGGAGTTACCATGGGTTCACCATGTGGGGTGAGCTTTGCTAACCTCGTGATGGCCCATTGGGAACACAAATTTGTTATAAACAACACATTTATTGACAAAGTAGTTTCATTCTACATTAGGTTCCTGGACGACATCTTTATTATTATAAAAGGAGACAACAAGGTGGCAACAGATACTGTAGACTATTTTAATACTACAACCAACTTTTTGAAATTTACTAGCGACTACCAGGAAAATAGCATAGCGTATTTAGATGTTGAATTACACAAAGACACACTTCAACAAAGGTACACAGCAAAGCTGTTCAGGAAAAATACTTGCTCAAATTCATTCCTACATTTTACAAGCTCGCACCCACTTTACCAAAAGAAGCCGGTAGTTGAAGGACAAGTGGTGTGAGCAGCTAGGATGATTACCAGAGAGGAAAATGCTGAGGATGAATGCTTGAACCTTAGGCAGATGTTCACACATAGGGGTTACTCAGAAGACTTCCTACTAAACATTATATTGGAGGTCCAAACAAAACAAGGGAATGGAACATATAAACCTATATTGTGCAAAGGAAGTAGCACTATGGATGTGGATGTCAGTATAATTATATCCCAGGATGTTCCTGAAAGACATGATGGACTCAACAGTAGGGAAAGGGTGACTAGTTTCCCTTGGAGTTTTGTTTTGACTTACAATTTAAGTGCTAAAGATATACAGAAAATAGTAAGGAAGAGCTGGAACATATTAGCCACTGATAGGGACATTGTACAGAAAGTAGGGGAACACCCAGTTACTACTTTTATGAGGGATAAAACTATGAAAAACCTAATTGAGAAGCAGATTATGCACCCACACAGGAATGCAGGGATGTACCACTGCGAAATGTGTAACCAATGTAAACATGTTGTAACAGGAGAGAGATATACAATCAGGGCTAAGAACTACTCAGTCAAGAGTAAATATAATTGTAACTTGAAATCCATTATTTACCTGGCCCAGTGTCAGGTATGACCAGCTTTTTACTTTGAAAAAACGGACAGCAGGTAACATGATAGAATGAGTCTACTTCATTTGCCTGAACTTCCATTTGCCCGAGACCAAATGACCAAAATTTCATTTGACCGACACTTCATTTGACCAAGTATTATTGGCAAGAAAATGGGATATGCCCCCTTCCCCAGTGCAGTGCGACCCTGGAGTTAGAATATATAGTTAGGGGGTGTGTGGGGGGCACAATATTAAATTGTTTAGTTTTGCTTTAATATTGCTTAGTAAAACAAAAAGTAAGTAGGGGGCTTCACCCCCACACCCCCATTGTGGGGGGCTGTGCCCCCCACACCACCCCTAACTATATATTCTAACTCCAGGGTTGCACTACCATGGGGAAGGGGGCATATCCCATTTTCTTGCCAATAATACTTGTTGGTCAAATGAAGTGTCGGTCAAATGAAATTTTGCTCAAATGGAATCGGGCAAATGGGTGTCGGGCAATTGGAAGTTCGGGGAAATGAAGTAGACCCGATAGAATATATGAGCATGTATATGCTATAAATAAACAAAAAAAAGATAATGCCCTGACTAGACACTGTGTAGAATACCCCAACTACTTATTTAAATTTAGAGTTATTGATCATATTTTGACACATGAAAATAAAAGGTGTGGTCCATCAAGTTTATTTTTAGAAAAACTTGAACTGCTATGGCAACTTAGACTAGACTCTTGTCATCCGCCAGGTTTAAATGAGATTTATTCGATCACTTGTGTTAAATGTGATTTATTATGTTTTATAGGTACTTTTTATATACGGTACTTTATATGCCTTTTTTACATGTTTTACATTCATATACTTATAGTCACATTTTTATATATACATATATGTTTGTTTTAATATGTAGTTGATACAACTGCATATATTAAATATGCAACTTAAATGATGATAAAGTGAGTGTAAAAAATGGGGTGACTAAAGGAAGTAATTGTTCTAATTGTTTTAATTGTTTTACTTAACGGTCTGGGAGTCATGTGACTTGGTTTGAAAAGGGTTTAAAAGGAAGATTTGTTGTAGAGCTAATTGTATCTGATGAAGTCTGGGTAGTATACCAGACGAAAAGCGGTTTATACTTTTATTTCTGGCTGTAGCTACATTATTCCAAATTTGCTGTGGATTTAATAAATCAAGTGGTCTTAGAAAAGTGTACTGCCTGATCCATATACATCTTTCGTGATTTCCAGTTTGTATAGTTTTCTTTGTGGTACGTGATTTTAAATTAAGCTTGATTACTAGATATTTTCTTATGTGATATTTTGAAGATAAAAATCATGTGGGTCATCTGTAGCCAGAGACATGTAGTCTGAATTCCCAAACCTGCAAATGCTGCTCTTTCTAGTCTTGAAGAGGAGCTTAAATGAAGCTATGTTCTCTGGAAATGGAAGGATTCATTTGTTATCCCACTTTATAAAAAGTAATACAGTCTTTTACTTAACTACAGTCCACCTGAAAAAAATTAAAAATGAAGAGTATACAAGGAACTTTCAGAACTTGTTAATAGCAATGTCCTCATCACTGAAGTATAAAATGACTTTGCAACAGGCCATGGAGTTGATGTTGTACTTTCTGCAGTGTTGGAGTGACTATGTATTGAAAATGATAAGGAGATTTACATGAGTATCATGTTTTGAAATTTTCCAAGGTTTCAAATCTAACAGCAGCTGTTTGTCTCCCTTAGTGTGTAATCATCCTACTGTAAGTTTTTGCATTCAAGTAATCCAAACCATCCTTCAGTTCAAGCAGGTCTCTGCCCCCCCCGCCCCCCATATCAAGCAGTGGAAATTTCAAGTTTTTCTCTTGAGCACTGGGCACCAACAGACACTTGTCCTGCAACTAAAGAGACTAAATACTAATTAATCCAAACCATCCTTCAGGTCAAGCAGGTCTCTGCCCCCCCATATCAAGCAGTGGAAATTTCAAGTTTTTCTCTTGAGCAGTGGGCACCCACAGACACTTGTCCTGCAACTAAAGAGACTAAATACTAATGTAGGTGCTTAACTTCCAAGTGTCTAGACAGTAAAATACCTTACCTGCATTAACTTAAACAAATGTTAGTGTGTGTATTAGTACATTTCTGCTGTATAGTTCCTTACTCAAACCACTGTACTGATGAGTACATCACCAGGAATAAACAGCTGTATATTGCTCTCCAGTTAGTGCCCCCCCAAACTAAAGTCAAATTTCTTTTGAGAAATACTCAAATCTGTAAAATAGCTTTTCATTTCCTCTCCTGTTTCATCTGTAACTAACCCCAACTTTAATTCTATATCCTTTTAAGAATGTCAGAAAATTATACTCTGTGCCCATAACATAGTCTATAACTTAAATATATTTTAGTAACCTTATGCGTACATTGCACCAGGAATGAACTGGTGGATGGGCTGGGTTAGCCATTTGTGTTTTTAAAACTGAATATCTCATCATTTGTTTAATTGATTTGTACTAATTGTGTAATTGTATGATTGAATTTTATCTAGTGTATATAAACTCACTGTTTTAATGATTAAGTAGATCTGAAGAAGCGTGTAATACACCACGCGAAAGCGCTTATCTTTTCTGCCTGCAGTATTACAATAAAAAGAGACTTTTACTTTAGAAGAAGTGGACTTTGTGTTAAGCATCAGTTTTTGCCGTGGTGAGTCTACCAGTGTTTTTGTTTTACTATTGGTTTTATTCTCTGGAGGCTCGAAGAGTGGTGTGGTTTCTCTTGGCTGATTCTATCATTTGTAACTACACATCACTCGCCATGGCTAACGTTTCATTGGAACTAGACTATAATCCAGAGGCGAGGGCGAGTTCTGCTGATAAATGGAATCATTTGATTCATCATACCAACAACCCTTTATTGACTTTGGATCTTCAGGCTCCATCTGCTAATCGGGCGAATGAATATGTTGTGAAACTTGAACAATTTGATGTGTTATACAGACAGTTAGAGAACGATCTATTTAAATATCAACGCTATGTGTGGCAGCGCAAACACCTAGAGGCATGTATACATTTCAAAATTATACCTAGGGGCATGCGAGTTTTATGCATGCCCACATATGGCAAAAGTCATCCCACTTTATTAAAACAATGGCAAGATCTTAATCTTGACCTTAGTTATAAGTACATGCAACTCATTATTAACTATTTTACTCCGCTAGAAAATGAATTAAAATCTAAGATTGAACAACAGAATAAAGAAATCTATGAACAATTTAAGCATGAAGTGTGCTTGAATAAGCTAGACAATTTATATACACAAGTACGGGCATTTAGTGACAAACTACAGCTGGGTAAGCATCGTAAGCTACAGAGAGACTTCCGTGATTTTTCAACAGGGAATGTGTTCGTTTGGCCTAGATTTGTTCCTCCAGGTCAAACTGATGAGAGGTTCCCCCCCTTTCCACTTCAATGGACATCACCATCACTGAAACTGTTCATGCCACGCCCCCAGGCACTCAGAACGGGACCAACACTTCTAGCGTCAGTCATGATGCTGTGTTCGTCACACCTCCGGATGATCTCCCTACCACTGGGTGTGAGAATTCGTTTCCTACTCCACTTCCTAACCAGGAAGCCTATAAGAACCTAGCTACCTTTCAACGGACTGGGGCGATACCCAAAACCTTGTCCTCTAAAGGGGAAAATGACCAGCGTTTTTTACCCTATCCCATCAAGAAGTTCGGAGAAAAAAGAGGCCGCATGAACAGCTGGGACAAAAGAAAGAGAAAACACTCCGAAGAAGGATCCCAATACAGGCAACGTCGCAAACAGTAGACTGCCTGTTTTTCAATCTATCGAGGTTAGTACTGTCTCCATCAGACGTCTCCCTTCTGAACAAAGGGCTCACATTTATCCCTTCTCAGGGAAGCAATTTACATGAATTATGTATTGACATTAGGCTTTTTGCCAGGCATCTAGCTCTTAAATTATTGTTTGGTAGCAATGACTGCTCTGCGTCCAGTTTGAATTATAATATCCAGCCTTTTAAAACCAAAAGTGTTTTTTCACCCCCCCTGCCCACTCATGTAGAGTGTTTTGTCAAATTATGTGAGAATGACCTCTATGAATATTTTTATAGTGACAGAAAGAAATGTACATATTATAATATGAGTAAAGATGAAATTATTTCGTTGAAATCTTTGATAGAGACTGATTCAGTAAGCATTAGGCCAGCTGATAAGGGTGGGGGGATGGTATTGTTAGACACTGATGACTATGTTTCTTACATGCTAGATATGCTTAGTGGTGAGAAAACATATATATTGATTTCTATGGAGACTCTTCATGAGTTTCACAAAGTGATAGAAGACTGCTTGTATGACATGCTTATGTGCCAACAATTTACTAAGGATTTGTTTGATTTTTTTCACAAAGAACACGTTCAAACACCTATAATCAAGGGCCTTCCTAAGATGCACAAGAATATCCACCCCCCCACCCATGCGTCCGATTGTGTCAGGGGATGGGTGGGCAACAGACAACATTTCTATTTTTCTAGAGAAGACTCTTCGACCTTTGGTTACTCATATACCTACCATCCTGTTGGATACCTATCAGTTGTTAGATACTTTAGAATGTTCTGAGGCAGTTCTGGTGACAGGCAAGCATTTGTTAATCACACTTGATGTGAAAAATCTTTTCACCTGTATTCCCAATGAGACAGGAATCCAAGCAATCAGGGAACTAATGCTTACTGATACAACCTTTAGTAATGAGAAACAGATTCTCATCTGTCAGTTATTAGATATAGTATTGTCATATAATGTTTTTTCATTCAGAGGATTGATATACCATCAAAAGTGGGGAGTGGCAATGGGCACCTCTTGTGCCAATACATATGCCAACCTCGTGGTGTATCACTGGGAAAAACAACACATGTTCAATCATGAACTATTTCAGAAAGTAGTCATCTACAGGAGGTTTGTAGATGACATACTAATTGTCTGGGAAGGGTCAAGATGTGAATTTGAGAATTTTTTAACATATCTTGAGAGCACCAGTGATTTCCTTAGATTCATCATCGAGACATCCCCCAACAGAGATCAATTTTCTGGATGTTACATTGTCGATTAAAGAAGGTAGGTTGACCTCGACATTGTTTAGAAAAGCATGTTGGAAAAACACGCTTTTATCTTTTGACAGCATGCATCCCAGGCACACGTTTCCTGGGATTGTGAGAAGTCAGTTCATCAGAATAAGAAGGTTGTGTAAGGATGACTCAGTAAAAAATAAGGAAGCAGATATCATGGAAGATCTGTTTTTACAAAGAGGTTATGATTCAACAATGGTGACCCGAATTAGATCTGAAGTGTTTAGTAATGATAGGCTCATGTCTCTAGGGGCTCCCAGCAGTCGAGGTTATAAGAAGGAATTTAACAATACCAGAGATGATGTTAGGATTACTATCACATATACCAATGACAACAAGGTATTGAATAATATTATATGCAATAACTGGAAGGTATTGACTGTAGATGACCAAACCAGGAGGTTAGTGGGAGGTAAACCTAAGTTCGCCTATAGAAATCATAAGAATTTGAAGAGATTGTTGTGTCATAATCCTAGGATAGATACTGGTGTAGCACCTAATATCACTTGTAAGTTAGGCAGATATTTGTGTAAGTGATGTAACATGTGCAGATATATAACCGAGGACCAGGTGTTTGTTCATCCTAATTTGAGCTACATATTTACACCCAAGCTATATGCCACTTGTGATATGGAAAGTATCATATATTTAGCAACTTGTGACACATGCCCGGCGTTTTATGTAGGGCTAACGAAGAGGAAGTTAAAACAAAGAATGTATAACCATATCTATGACATCAAACAACATAAAGAACAAAATGCATTGGCAAAACTCATTATGACTCACAGTGAACACATCTTCAAATTTAGAGTCTTACAATTGGTTAAATGTAGTATTAGGGGAGGTGACCATATGAATCTGTTAGAAAATATTGAATTACAATGGATTTTTAAACTAAGGGCTCACCTACCCCCAGGCATTAATAATTGTGTCTCCATCAAACCAGTGCTCAAAAGTAAATAGCATTTTTTATATGCATTCCATTTTAATATATGTTAGACAAGTATGTTTTTTACTTGGTTCAGCCTTCAAGGCTAGATGAATGTTTTTACTATGTTTAAGGTATTTCTATAATATTCTATTTATTCTTCATTTGCAAGCTCCAGTGAATACAGGATAACTATTTTTTATATGATTGGAGATTTTTTATTTTATTTTTATTTTTATAGTATAGATTTATTTGAGTGTTCATGTTTTAAATATATTTTAGTAACCTTATGCGTACATTGCACTAGGAATGAACTGGTGGATGGGCTGGGTTAGCCATTTGTGTTTTTAAAACTGAATATCTCATCATTTGTTTAATTGATTTGTACTAATTGTGTAATTGTATGATTGGATTTTATCTAGTGTATATAAACTCACTGTTTTAATGATTAAGTAGATCTGAAGAAGTGTGTATTACACCACGCGAAAGCGCTTATCTTTTTTGCCTGCAGTATTACAATAAAAAGAGACTTTTACTTTAGAAGCAGTGGACTTTGTGTTAAGCATCAGTTTTTGCCATGGTTAGTCTACCAGTGTTTTCGTTTTACTATTGGTTTTATTCTCTGGAGGCTCGAAGAGTGGTGTGGTTTCTCTTGGCTGATAGTCTATAACTTAGTGCAAACATACAGTTTAAATTACCATTAAAATTTCATTTTAACATATTACAATTTAAGCTAACACTACATACTTACCAAAGCCTAAAGAAACACTTGGAGTCAGTGTTAGCCCGCTTTGCTCGCCCTCGCTGCGCTCAGGCTTGCTCCACTCCCCTCCCTGCCCCCTATTCTCACCCACCCCCACTACTTCTACTTTTATTCTAACCCCTAAGCACCTGACCAGTAGTCCAACCCCTAATTCCCTAACAACTAACCCAACCCACTCATCCTACCTCCTCCCCACCCGCAATCCAATTACATCCCACACTGATCCCAACACACATTCCCAGGCAACACAACTCTACCCTCATACACAACCAACCAGGAATCCTAGTTGTAATTCTCACTCAAAGTAGTATCATGTTACCCACACTCACATCCCTATCACTAGCTCTACTATCGCTAACCTTCCTAACTTCCTTACAAACAGACCTACCGCTGCACAACTACTATCACACTACCCACACTAGCCCACCCTCTCAAACCCACTCAGACATCTACATCTGCCCTACAATCATAAATCTTACAACTACATATTACTCACTAACAAAAATTACACCATCTCACCACACTAAGAAAAACTCTCATAGACCAAGCTCACAAACAATTAATATTAAAAAACACATACTGACACTCCTACAAACTCTGCTAACCTCTGGTGACATTCACCCAAATCCAGGTCCCCTCTCAGCTAGACAAACATCTAACCTGTTAATCCTAAATCTCAACATAAGAAGTATTACTAACAAGCTAACAGACCTACATGCATTCATAGCCCACTACAACCCTGATATACTTGCCATTACAGAAACCTGGCTTAAACCCAGTATCCAATATGAAGACTTTCTTCCCCCAGGGTTTAATACACTTAGATCTGATAGAACAAACAGGAAAGGAGGAGGAGTAGCCATTCTCTTTAAAAACACCCTTAAACTCCAGCTCACCACACCACCCACTTTTCAAAATACTGAAGTCGTATTTTCTGTCCTATCCATAAGAAACACCAAGAAGATCAATATAATATGCTGCTACATACCTCCAGGCAACAACTCGCTCATAATAGAAGACATCATACACTGGACAAAGGACAATCTACCTCAGGAAACAATCTTACTAGCCTGTAACTCCAGCAGCCCCTCTACTCATATCAATCTATATGGGTTCTCTCAACTAATTAAAGAACCAACTAGAATAGATGAGAAAACAAAGAGAGAATCCATACTGGATTGGACACTAGCCAACTATCCCAAACAAAACTATACAGTAGGCTGTCTCCCAGATGACTTAAGTGATCATCTCCCCACCTTCCTACTGCAGAAACACTCCAATCACCCCAAACCAGTAGTCTACAAATTTGTACGAGATGACGGTAACCTTACCCCATGATACCTAAATACTGTCCTAAGCCACTGCAACTGGGAACCACTACGGACACTCTGGTTAGGCCAGGCAGTAGACTACTTCAATACAACCTTCTCTAACATCCTTAATAGTCTAGCTCCCAGCAGAAAGATCAGAGTTAAAGCTAACTACACGCCCTGGCTAAATAGGGCCACCAGAGCCTTACTAAAAGCTAGAGATAAACCCTGGAAAATCTGGAAAACTGACAAAACCCGTAGCTCCAGACAATACTATCAACAGCTTAGAAACAAGGCCAAGGCTGAATCCAAAATAAACAAACAAAACTATTTTCTTAGCGCCCAAAGGAAATATACAAATAGTCCACAAAATTTCTGGCATGCCATTAACTCCCTACTAAAGCCAGGCAAAACCACAACCCCAGCACCCATCTCTACTAACAATACCCTAGACATAGCTTCTCAATTTAATAACCATGTTATTAAATCCAGCTTAGCCCTGTCCAGTAAAATAACCAAAAACAGTCTACCTCAATCTCAACCTAACCTATCCCACACCCCCTCTTTCAGCCTATCACCAGCGCCCACCTCAACTATCAAAAAACTCCTCCTAAAACTAAAGCCAGCCACACTAGCAGCTGATAACATACCTGCTGCATACCTAAAAATGGCGAGTGACTCCATGTCTCCATCCTTATCAACCGCTCCATACTAGAATCCTACATACCCAAACTCTGAAAAGTATCTCACATCATTCCTCTCCATAAAGGAGGCAATTCTTATGAATTCTCCAACTACCAACCTATTGTCATCCTTTGCCCCTTATCCAAAATTCCTGAGAAATGCATCCACTTGCAAGTGATGGCATTTCTTAACACACACAATCTAATATCTACCACACAACACAGTTTCCGTCCACATCACAGCACTACCACAGCCCTTCTATCCTTTACTAATTATATAAACCTTCACAAGAATGATAACAAATACGTATCAGTCATTTCCTAGACCTCTCAAAAGCATTTGATATGGTCTCCCACTCCATTCTACTAGACTCACTAACATCATTATCCTTCACCTCCTCTACTATAGCCTTGTTCAGAAGCTACCTGTCTGACGGGCAACATTCAGTCCAGTGGAAAGTAACTCTGTCTGCACAACTTCCAACCACCATAGGAGTCCCACAGAGCTCTATACTGGGCCTGCTATTGTTCTCTGTTTTCACAAATAACCTCAATAGTGCTACACATCATGCCACGCTCATACAATATGCGGATGATTCAACCCTGATCTGCTCTGCCTCATCTCCCACCACCCTACATACACTCACTCAAGATACCTTTATCTCAGTAGAAAAATGGATATCGGTTATCCAACTAATTCTAAATCCCAAAAAGACAAAACTGCTACTATTTACCCCTAATAGATAAAAAAAAAACTCTCCTTTACCATAACATCTAAGGACGGCACCACCATCTCCTCTTCTAACCACACCAAACTTCTGGGCATTGAAATAGACAATAATCTCCACTTTGATGTTCGCATCTCACATACCATAAAACTAGTACACAAAAAAATAGGCTCCTTATACAGGCATAAGTCCTTTCTCTCAGAAAAAGCAAGAGTCACTCTTGCACAAAGCCACCTCCTCTCAACTCTATTATACGCAGCACTAATCTTTACCCAAATCAGACAATGTGACCTAGACAAACTAGAATCATGCTACAATAAAATAGGCAAGTTTTCTACTAACTCAACCTGTAGAACCCATCACTGTGCTGCACTAAAAGAACTAAAATGGCTTGAGCTACCACAGCTACTTAACTATCACCAGCTGGGCACAGCCTACAATATTCTCAAATATCCTGAAAAAAACCCTCATTATCCAACCTACTTACTATCTATACTGCAAACTGGTACCTAAGATCCAGTGAAAAATCTCTCCTCTCCATCACCAAGGCTAACAATAATGCAGAGAAAGCGCTCTACTCCCACACTGTTGCCAGAAATTGGTACTCTCTTCCCCATCCGTGTCCACTGCCCCCTCCACATCCATATTCAAAAACTCCCTCAAATCGCACCTTCTTAGTACCTTGTTATGCCCTTGTATCACATAACCCTACCCATACTACTATTAACTCCCCAAATTCCTCTCTGTTCACATGCTGGAGCTCTGATCCCCTGTAGGCTTGGTCATCTGAAAGGGTACTTTTAACTGTAGAATCTTACTTGATATATTTTCTTTTCTTACCAATGTATAACTGACATTGTCTTTTTACCCATGTTCTATATCTTCTTTTACCTGGAGTGTTTTTATTAATTTCTTGTTATATTACTATGCTCAGCATACGTGATGTAACCTGTTTTGTGTATTATGCTGGA